>NW_009928283.1:18010-22894 GCF_000696875.1 Nestor notabilis | reverse complement strand
GATGGAGGTGATGAAGGGGATGGAGGTGATGGAGGGGATGGAGGTGATGAAGGACCTGCCCCAGCCCCCGACTTTTGTTCCTCCTCTCCCGATGGGGCAGCTCCTCAAGCACATCCCCATCCCCATGGAGGCATCCTCCGGGAAGCAGCCAGCACTCAGCCAGAGCCCACCGGGTCCCCTCCAGCCGAGCCACATCCTGCTGCATTCCCAGGCAGGATACAGTGCGGAGGACTCAAGTAAATCCTAATTTCCATGGTCTCCTTGTCCGTCCTGCCCGTCTCCAGGATGAATTCCCAGCCCCAGCTGTCCATTTGGTTCCTGGCTCTTGTGCATCTTCCCTGCACCCTCCTCCTCATCCCTCTGTGCTGCTTCTGCTTTGGGTGGCTCTATCCAGGGTCAAGGTCTTCATACGTGGGGCTGTGCAGGGCTTTGTCCTGAACCAACTGTCCTCCTTTGGGGGATCAAGACCCTTGGAAAGAAACCACTGGAGGGTTGAAACAGTTCCTGGTCCTACAGGAAAGGAGAAGGAATTGAACCCACTTGTTTTGGGATGGGAGCTTGGGACACAAAGGGGAAGCATCTGGTGTGAGATGGGCTGAGCCATCCCTACCTGAAAAGGAAGGGTTTTGGCCACAACGGGCTTTTTCCTGCCATGGGTTTCTTGTGGTTCTTTTGGATGAGGTGGGATGCAGGGGAGTGGGACTGGATGATCTTTATGGTCCCTTCCAACCCAAACCATTCCGTGATTCCATGAAAGATCCAAAGTAACGGGGACGGAAAAGCTTCCCCTTCCCACTTCCAAAACTTCCTAGTTGGGAAACTCCCGGAGTGACTCCATCAGGCAATTCCCTCTTTGTCCACTTTTCCCACCTTTTTAAAACATCAATATTCTAGAGAAAAGGAACAACCCCTCTAAAAATTCAAACTGGATTTCCAGAAAGAAAACCTTCTGAAGCTCCATGGGAATACCGCGCTGTGAGGTGATGGGAATGGGGACGACACTGGGCTCGGCTCTTGAGCTGAGACCTGAACCCAGTGATATGCTTCTGGGGTGGATTCTGCGCCCAGATGGATGGGATGGGATGGGATGGGAGCTGCAGGAAGGGATGCTTGGGGATGGATCCTCTGGGATCCTTTGGGATCCATCCTCAAGGATGGAATGAACGTGCTCCTCAGGCTGCCTTGGAGCGGATCCGCAGCCTTTTCAGGGCTGCTCTCACCATGTAAAGCTCTGGGGATCCCAGAAGGAATTTGGACCCTCTCCATCCATCCCAAAGATGGTCCTTCACCACCTTCACCCACCAGCATCTCCCAGACCCCTATTGCTCCATCGGCTGGGGCTCCCTGGTCCTCTGGGAATACATTGGCTGTGAGCAGCAATTAGCACCCTAATCCAGCCTCAAGCCCCATCCCGCGTATTAGAAGCAGGATTTTCCACATGGAGTGGACAGGGGCCACGGAGCCAGGGCTTGGGCAGCACTTTCAGCAAAGCTGCTTAGATGTTAAGCTTTATTAAATGAGTCAGGCATGATGACAGGATTTGGGGGCTCATCATCATGAATCCAAAGCTGGTTTGTGTGGTGTGACTGCTCCTTACAGCGGAGCAAAGCGAAGGGTCAACCAAATGAGCTGGGGCAAGAGCATCTCCAGAGGCTTCCCATCGCCCTGTTGCAACCTATAATGTGATAATCAGGGTTGAAGCCATGAGGGAAGGGATTTGGGAATGGGAATAGCCCCAAAATTAAGTTGTTGGAATCCCTGAGCGCTGGAAAAGAGCTGCTGGGCCCCAGGGGTGGCTTCAGTGGCTCCCCAAAGTGTTAACCAGAAGTTACTGTAGGTGGATAAATAGGTAGATGATGGATAAATAGGTTCTATAGGTACCGTTAGTGGACAGAAAGGAGTTGATGTCTCTGGAAGATGATTCTCAGCTCAGTCCCTAATGCCCCCAACACATTGGGTGACTCTTCTGCTTCAATTCCTTAACATCTCCTTGTCCTTCCATTGCAGAGATCGGAGATGACCAAGACTTACGCCAAGCCCAAAGAGATGGCAGAGCTTGTGAGCACCCAACCCTGGATGGATGAAGCACTGGGCTCCAAAGACGAGCTGAAGGCAGAGGACAGCAGGCAAGGTCCCTTCGCATTGATGTCTGGCTTGAACGAAGAGCATGACAGCATTGAGGAGGAAGAGGAGGAAGAAGATGATGGGGAAAAGCCGAAGAGGAGGGGACCAAAGAAGAAGAAGATGACCAAGCCGATCAGGGCCCGGCGGGTGAAGGCCAATGCCCGGGAGCGCACACGGATGCACGGCCTCAACGATGCTCTTGACAACCTGAGGAGGGTGATGCCCTGTTACTCCAAGACCCAGAAGCTGTCCAAGATTGAGACCCTGAGGCTGGCAAGGAACTACATCTGGGCTCTGTCTGAGGTGCTCGAGACGGGGCAGACTCCTGAAGGGAAGAGCTTCGTGGAGATGCTCTGCAAGGGCTTGTCCCAGCCCACCAGTAACCTGGTGGCCGGGTGCCTGCAGCTGGGACCACAGACCTTGTTCCTGGACAAGCATGAGGAGAAGTCCCCGGTGTGTGAATCGGCCATATCCAGCCACTCCTTCAGCTACCAGTCCCCGGGGCTCCCAAGCCCACCTTATGGGACCATGGAAACCCATCTGCTGCATTTAAAGCCCCCCACCTTCAAGAGCTTGGTGGATGCTTCCTTTGGAAACCATCCCTCTGACTGCACCACTCCCCCCTACGAGGGTCCCCTGACACCACCCCTGAGCATCAGTGGGAACTTCTCCTTGAAGCAAGATGGGTCCCCAGACCTGGATAAATCCTACACCTTCATGGCCCACTACCCCTCAGTCAGCCTGGCTGGAGCCCACGGACATGCCTCCCACTTCCAAAACACGCTGCCCCGCTACGAGATCCCCATAGACATGAGCTATGAGTCCTACCCACACCATGTAGCTGGTCCTCAGCTCAACGCCATCTTCAATGAGTAGCAAAGCAGAGGGAGACCCAAACCCTTGATGCAGAGAGAAGTTCAGCATCATCCTGGAGCTGTTGCTCGAATGGACACAACTGGGATGTCACCACTATGGGGTGAGAGACTTCTGAGCATCTCTGCAGGATGTGGCTGTGGAAGGTTCAGTGGTCCGCCTGTCCTATCCCAATAGGTCTTCACTGGTCCACTGTGATGATCTCCTTATCCTCCAGAGATACTCCTGAAGGTGGCTTCACCCTGCAGGACTTGATGCACTCCAGCACTTGGGATCATCCATTGTCAAGATGTTGCAGCTCCTTTTCCTCCCTCCTTGGGGTGGTGGGGTGTGGGGACCCATCTGTCTCACATAGGTGGAGACAAGCCCCCCCTGCCCCTTGGAATGACCAGTTCCCATTCCAACCGGTGAGGTCATGGTTTTCCCAGTCCAGGGAATGATCTGGACCACTTGCAGAAGACCAACACGGTTGCTCCTTCTTGAAGCTTCACACCCAATGGAGAACCTGAAGTTAGTTGCCACTGTACCATCCATGGTCAGCATGGTCCAGCAGGCTCAGAGCTTCTCCATGGTGGTCCCTCCACCACTCTCCCCTGGTGCTGAGCCCCAGACCTCGCTTGTGACCTACAACCAGCATAAGACGCTCAGCACATGGATCTTGAAACCTCTTTATGGGACTCTTGATCATTCAGAGCACAAAGATCCTGGCTGGAAGAGGAGCTCTCGCTGAACCCTTTCTCCTGATGAAGACCACATCTGCCCATGGTTCATAGCGTTCTCCATCCTGATCCATGTCCCGAGCACATCCTGCCAAAGGAAACATGTCTGAATTTCCTGGTTCATTGATTTATCTGTGTGGGGGTTCCATTTAGTTCCTTCCATCCTACATGGAATGTGGAATGTGCTAAACAGCCGCCTCCTTTCCCACTTGGCTCCCAGGTGCTTTGTTGGCGTTAGCGTTGTGGAGATGTGTCCCTTTCGCAGTGCTCTTGCTCCAGGGTTATTTATTAGCCATTATTTATTTAATTTATTCTTTTCCTGCCCATTTTCTGGTGCTGAAACCAAGAATTTCGCCACCTTTAATGTCAAATCCCATCTTCAGGATGGTCATTTGTTGGATGTGGGAGGCCAGCAGCTCCCAACTCATCCCTTGTATTCCTAGATGAGCAATAACTTCCAAAGCCTATGCAACTATTTTTGTCTCCAAGAAATCCCAGGCACCTATTTTTGATGTCCCACTGGCCCGGTGGCCAAAGCTCCCTGGTTTTGTATGGAGTTGGGAATTTGGAGCTGATCCGAGCTCCGGAATTCCCTGCCTGGCCCCTGGGTCCCCCCCGGGACCTTCTTCCCTTTTGTACTGAGAGCAAATGTTTATCCTTTTGTAAAGAAAGCAGATTTGGGGGTTTTAGCTCAAATAAAGTCGTGGTTTTGTTTCAAGCAGCGTCGCCCCTGGGTTGTTGTCTCCTTGTCCGGGGTCTTCAGCGTGGTGGTGGTGGTGGTGAGGGGCCGCTAGGGGCGAGCAGAGCACCCAAACCCCCCCAGTGTGGGCTCCATCTGGCATCCCTGACCTTGGGGCTGGGCTCCATGGGCTGCTGGTGGCTAGTGCTGGCCGTGGGGCACAGAGAGGAGGTCTCCAGAGCTATGGGGAGATGGTTGTGGGGCAAATGTGGGTGCATCTAACATGGAGCTGCTGCTGGCTCTGCCCGTCTTGTCCTGGCGTTCATGGGATGCACGTCACGAACACGTGCTCACACGCATGTAAAGGCACATGCAACCATGCACAGGCACACACATGTTGCTCCAGCACACGTGCATCTACACGGCTGTGCCCATACATGCACACACGAACGTCACCCGCACGCGGCGCAGACACGTGTGGCCGCCCGT
>NW_009928283.1:17395-17757 GCF_000696875.1 Nestor notabilis | reverse complement strand
ACCCTACCATGCCCCAGCCCCCGCAGCCCCCCAGGTCCTCCAGACCCCTAAACAGCTCCTCCAGACCCCAAAACTGCTCCTCCAGACCCCAAACCAGCTCCTGGCTGCTGTCAAGGTGTCTTCTCCCCCATGGCCCCTCACATGGGGACCCCCTGCTCAGTGTGTCCGTGTGCCATGAGTGGTGTCTGGCTGCTGGGGGGCTTTGATGGGTCTTGGGGGGCACCCACACCCACTGCCAAGGGTTGGGAGATGCTGCAGCTCTGAGCAGCGATGGGACTGAGCTGCACAAGGGACAGGACCTGGGCAAGGGGGTGGTGAGGAGAGACCTTGAGTGTCCCACAAGCAAGTGGGGAGAAGATGGT
>NW_009928283.1:13718-16887 GCF_000696875.1 Nestor notabilis | reverse complement strand
CTCCAGCCTGTGCCAAGAGCGCCGGGAGGAGCCGGGGCGCGCGCGGGCACAGCTGGCGAGGGAATGCCCCCGTGTGTGTGCACCAGGGCCGCGGGAGCTCCATGTGGAGGAAATCCCACGTGTCTCCGCAGGACACGGAGGTCTGGAGCTGCGGGGATGGGCGAGGGGCTGGCGACGGGCGCGCTCGGTGCCCCGTGGAGTCAACCAGGTTGGAAAAGAGCTTCGAGCTCATCAAATCCAGCCATTGCCCAGCACTGCCAAGGCCACCGCTAAGTTGTGGCATCTCCGAAGCTTCCAGACCAGGAAACACAGTGGGATTAGGGGAGAAGGATGAAGTGCTACGTGTGGCATCCTCCGAGGAGAGCCCATGGTCCTTCCTCACCTACATATACAGGGCCTATATAAGTGTTCCTCAGCACTGGCACAGCCTGGGATGGGGCAGGTCCATCTTCCACCCCACACCTTGGTGGGTCCCCCACCACCCTTCCAGACAGGGAGAGGCTGGGATAGGCCCCATAGCCAGAAGGGAATGGGACTCGGAATGTCTGGATGCTGGGAAGGGCACTGCTGCTTCTCACCAGCCCTAGGGAGGACCCACATTGAGCTATGAATGGATAAATGAATACCCTTCAAGTGGGGTCCATCAGCTGCGCATCCGTAGCCCTAATGACCAATTAACACTCCCTTGTTAAAACCTGCCCCTTTCCTCAGCACTGCTGAGGTTGGTGGATGCTCCTTCTATTGGGAGAAGGAATCAGGGAGGCTGGAGCTGCTATTGGGAACCTCTGTGGTCAATCATCTCCTCATGCTCCATCGTCTCCAGTTGCTGGGTGAGCATTGATTTGGGATGCAGAGACAGCTCCAGATGCATCTTGGACTTCTAAAGCTTTGCCTTAATGCATCTTGGACCTCTAAACCGCAGCTGGGAACAACAGCGACAGCTCCAGACACATCTTGTACTACTAAAGCTTTGCTTTAACTCCCCCAGGGTCTCCATGTGGTCTATATGGAGGTCAGATTGGATGGCAGAGCCAGCCCCATCCTTGGGGAGCCAGCCAAAAACCAGGACCCCCTTTTTAAGGATATAGGAAGGAAGAAGCCACTGGGGAACATCCAAGGAGAAGGGCTACCATCAAAGCTGAAAGGGCCAGGTGAGAGCAACCTCCTGTACCATCCTTCTCTGTACAGGTGTAGAAGACCCCAAGAGAGGGGTGCTTCATCCCACATAAAGCATTCCCATGGTAGAGATTGGGGTGTCCAGCACCAGTTGGTCAGTGGTGGTGGTGTCCATGGAGGACCTCGCATTGGGAAAACAGCAGTTGGGGGCAGCTCTTCCCTGTGAGGGTCCTGCCTCTGAGCTGTCCTGGTTTCCGGAGCCGGGGGGGGGGGGGGGGGGGGGTGTCCAGAGCTCTGGAATTGCTGAGCCTGGTTAAACCCCGGATTTAGAGCTGTAATTCTGATATTGTTGGTAATCTCATAACCCCTGGAGCCGCTGAGCTCCGAAACGTGCCCAGCTCGGGAACCCACCAGCCTTTTCCCACTAAGCCGCAGTGTCAGGCTCTTCATTCCCAACTTAATCGTCTTTGTCCCCTTGGGAACAACAGATTTGGGCAATGAACTCCCTGGCTGTTCGTGTGGTCCCAATGGGATCAATGTGGTGACACCGTGCTTGATGTGCCAGGATGCAGCTTGTCTGCATCAAGGGTTAAACCGGGCTTGTGCACAGCTCACACCATGGGGCAACCAAACCATCGTCTGCAGCCTTCAGGACCAGCTTCTTCCCTCCAGGAGTCCAAGCTGCTGCTCCTGGACATGGATGTGTGGGTGGGTAACTCCTATGGACGGGGTGTCCCCATCCCTGCAGCATCCAGCATCTCCCAGTGCATCCACCCAGCATCCCACCAGGCCCTGGGCAATGCTGCAGCACAGGAGATGGATCCTCAAGGGGCTGCAAGATGCCCCCATAGCCGGGTGTGCAGGGACTTGGGGTGAACCATGGGCTCCATGCAGAGGATGCCACTCGCAGCACTTCATCCTTCTCCCTCAATCCCACTGTTTGTCCTGGTCTGGAATCCTCAGAGATCACGTTTGGCTCATGTGGGATGTTCCTGAGATGTCCCTTGGATGGATCCTGGTGCTCCAGCAGAGGGGATGGAAAATCCTGGGCCACCAGCAGAGCTTGTGGGGATGCAGCTGCCCATCCCGGAGCTACGGGCAGGGACAGGCAGCCCTGGGAATCTGGGAATGTCATCACCCCCTTCCCGGCTGAGACATGGGAGACGGCAGCAGCGATCGGCCACCACAGACACACACACACAGAGGTCTGGGGGGGGTTTTATCTGTTCTAATACAAGTTCAGGGACCTCCCAGCTTAATCCCCAGCAGATAAACCAACAGCGGAGAGATTTGGGGCTATTGACGGAGTCTTGCTGCAGGGGCGAGATTAGAGCTCGGTTTAATAGCACGGCCCGAGGGCTTGAGGGTGCTTTAATCAGAATTTGTACAGGAATAATCCCATCTTTAAACTCATCCCGGGGCCAATCCCTCCCCAACCGTAATCAGGCGGGAGCCCATCGGATGAAGAGGCCTCCGGGGGTTGTTTCCAGCCCAAATGGTCCCGGAGATGCGAGCCAAGGGCTGGATTGGGCCGTGTGCCCATGGGATGCTCAAGCCAGCAGCGGCGCTTGGGGGTACCTGGATGCTGGGGGATGCTGAGATGTCACCCTGAGGCAGGGGACGGGCACTGAAAGGCAAAGGGGGCCCAGGATCAGTCCAGCCCTGAGGACTGGCCCAAATTAGGAGTAACCCCCTTCCCAAAAGGGTGATCCAGCTTGGAGCAGGCTTCCCAAGGGGAGCGGTGGAGTCACCGTCCTGGAAGTGTTCACATCCCGTGTAGACAACACCCTCAGTGCCAGGGGTTGGTGGTGGCCTTGGCAGGGCTGGGAATGGTTGGACTGGATGAGCTTAAAGGTCTTTTCCAACCTGGCTGATTCCATGATTCTAAACTGGGGGCTCAGCCCAGCTCCCGCAGCCGCCCTGTGATCTGGATGGGTCCCAGCAGCAGCACTGGGCTATGGGGAGGATGGGTCCCAGCAGCAGCCCTGCATGAACCCACAAACACAAACCACCCCAGGCCTGATCCTTGGAGCCCCCCGGGAGCGTTGCTGGC
>NW_009928283.1:10537-13475 GCF_000696875.1 Nestor notabilis | reverse complement strand
GCATCCCTTCCTTCATCCCTCCTGCATCCCTTCCTTCATCCCTCCTGCATCCCTTCCCGCATCCCTCCCGCATCCTTCTCGCATCCCTTCAGCATCCCAGGAATGCTCTTGTATCATCAAAGTAACAGCACGGGGGAAACCCAGGACCCCATCGTGTCACTTAGAGGGGTCCAGCACCCCACAGAGCATGGTGAGGACCACGCACTCCCCTGCACTGTGCCCGCGGTGTGGGGCTGGGGCTGGACCGCAGCTGGATACGGCCGTTGAGCCGTGGGCGTGGCTGTTTTTTTTTGAGCGGCCCGGGACGCTGGGGGCCCCCTTCCACCCCTCTCTGCTGCTGCCCGGGGGGACGCGGAGCAGCCAACTGTTCCCCGCCGAGGCTGGCGCAGGCTAATCCAATCCATCAGGGGGGTAATGAGCTATGAAAGTGTGGATTCAATTAAGGGGGATTGCGACGGAGGCAGAGCCAGACGGAGAAAGGAGCCGCTTCCCTCTGAAAGGGTCCATCTGTGCCGCCGGGTCCCCTCTTTGTGCTCCCTCAAAGAGCCGGAGCAGCACAAAAGCGGCTGCACCGCGGCGCGAGGCACGAGCCCGGCAGCCCCGGGGGGAAACTGAGGCACGACGCGGGCCTTGCAGCACCCATGGCAGGATCAGGGGCTCCGAGCCCTCAGTGCTGGCTGCAGAGCTCATTTGCAGGTGATTTAGGTTGTAGTCCAGGTGGAGATCATGGAATCAGTGAGGTTGGAAAAGGCCTTTAAGATCATCAAGTGCAACCGTTAAACCGTCCCATCCGGCCAGCTCAGACATGGGATCAGGGTGGATAAAACAGGGTTTGTGGCATATTCCCCTCTGTATCCTCATCCTCTTAGCAAAGGTAGAGCTGGGTTTCTCCTACCAGATGTGGCCGGAGTCCCATCGGGGTAGTTAGTGCCGTATCGTTTACGGAGGGGATTAGAGCCTCCACGCTCCCCAAGGCTCTTGGATTAGGATCTGATGCAGCAGGCTTTGCCTTCTGGGGGCTCCGGTGGAGCTGTGACCCTCTTCATCCTCCCTTTGCAGAGGCTCTAGTGATGGTGGTACCCAGGGCCTGGGCTGTGCCAGGGTGAATCCTGGAGGGATCCCTTCAGAAAGCTCAGCTATTTCCAAGGGTGAGACCCAGCAGATGAGCTGGGATAAGGAGCTGCATCCCTCTTGCATCCCTTCAGCATCCCTCCTGCATCCCTCTTGCATCCCTCTTGCATCCCTTCAGCATCCCTCCCGCATCCCTCTTGGTGAGGATGAAGGATGCACCTACCACAGACCCTGATCTCCTTATGATGGGCCCCAGGGAAAGGCCAACTCTGGGATGGAGAATTCCTCTGCTTAGGACCCTGGATTTTCAGCACCCATCCTTTAAAAGACGGGGGAACCTCTCCTTGGGGGTGATGGGTGATGAGAAGCTCTGGACCCCCCCTGCATCCAGCTCTGGGGCATCAGCACAAGAGGGATGTGGAGCTGCTGGAGCGAGGCCAGAGGAGGCCCCGGAGCTGCTGCGAGGGCTGGAGCAGCTCTGCTCTGGAGCCAGGCTGAGAGAGCTGGGCTGGGGCAGCTGGAGAAGAGAAGGCTCCTGAAGGGGACACCTTAGAGCAGCTCCAGTGCCTAAAGGGGCTCCAGGAAACCTGGAGAGGGGCTTTGGACAAGGGATGGAGGGACAGGACAAGGGGAATGGCTTGAACCTGCCAGAGGGGAGACTGAGATGAGCTCTGAGGCAGAAGCTCTGCCCTGTGAGGGTGCTGAGGCGCTGGCACACTTCAGGGGGGACACGAGGGGACCCATCAGGCCAGCTTGGGGGGAGCTCAGGGCATACCCCAACCTTCCCTCCACCCAATGAGCAGGGGTCGAACCCTCATGAGCCCCCCCCATAGCTCAGCTGTGACAAAGGCCCCCAGGCAGCCCCATGGAGGGAGGACCAGGGATGAGCATCCCTCTCCGGAGCTCCCCAAAGGGGCTGCGCTCAGGTGGGGGATGCGATGGCACAACGTGTCCCTGTGTCCCCCCCCTCGAGAGCCAGCCTTGTCCCCATCAGACACGGAGCTGGGGGGCCCCGGAGGCCCCGAGCTGGCAGCAGATGGCTGGAGGCAGCTTGCTGACACCTGCCCCTCCTCTCCACCCCTCTCCTTGCCCTTCCCTTTCTTCTCCGCTCGTTTTGTTCCCATTCCCAGTGCTCCGGGTGGAAGCGGAGTATCCCGACGTGCTGCCCCCCTTAGCCAGAGGGAGCCTGTCCTGGGAGTGGGATCCAAGGGCAGAAGCATCCGGAGGGATGCGCGGGCCCCAGGGAGGAGCAGGAGGCTGTTTGGGTGAGGGTGATGCTGTGGAGGATGCTGCAGTGTCTCTGCCAGCGGGTTTGGGGTATTTGGGGTGCAGGGAACCCCACTGATGGTGATTCCTCTGGATGGCCTGGAGCCTCCTGGCCATGGCAGGCTGCTCCCTTGTGTCCTACAGCCCAAAGTGATGCAGGGAGAGGGTCCATTGGAGCAGCAGAAACGGGCCCACCTCGGTCCTCCTCGCTCCCGCAGCGGGATTCCTTTGGGATGAGAAGTGCGGGGCAGCTCCCCAGCATCACCTGAGCATCTCCAAGTGCTCCCAGCGCTACACCCACCAGCACAGCAGCATCCCAGGACCTCTGTGAGGTTTTATCTTCGTTCATCCCAGGAATGGGAGCTGGAAAAGCATCTTCCCAAGTGGCAGCGACTGTGGGGCGCGGGGGAGCTGTGGGCATCACTGTGGTGCTTGGGGACACCGGAGCCCTTCTAGGCGGAGAGGTTTGGCACCAAGGATGCTGGAGCGATGTGGGCAGGACCGGGAATGGGCTGAGGGATGCAGGGCCAGGAGGAGGACACGGGGCCTGTGCCAGTGCAGCCCCACAGGCAGCAGCAACCACCCGCTGCCTCTTGCTGGC
>NW_009928283.1:8729-9820 GCF_000696875.1 Nestor notabilis | reverse complement strand
GGGGGGGTCCCCCCGCTGTCCCCAGGGGGGTCTGGGTTTGTCCCCAGGAGCACGGTGCTGAGACAAGCAGCTGAGCTCTGGCTGTGGGCTTGGGGGTCTCTGGGGACCCACAGACCCCAGAGAGAGCACATCTGGGTGAGGATGGAGGATGCACCTACCACAGACCCTGATCTCCTTGTGATGGGCCCCAGAGAGAGGCCACCTCTGGGACAGAGACCCAGGGCCCCAGCAGTTTGCTTTGGTCCCCGAAGTGGGGCAATGCCATGGGGCAGGACCCATAAGCAGCTCCCGAGGCTGCATCCTGCTGCATCCAGAGAAACGGGGAGCAGGGGTGGGTAGAGGGAGGTGGGACACGCTGTGGGTGCTGCTCTGCAGGGGTCAGTGGCACTAGATGGTGACACTGAGCCTGGCTGGCAGGAGCTGGCTCTTCCCAGTGTCCTCATCCCCGAATCCCACCCCAGCGGACCCATGGCAATGAGGGGCTGCTGCCTGGGAGCAGGGATGATAAAGGAGGGTTTATTTCACTCCTGGGTCCAACTTTCCACCCCAAGTTCCTCTTTTCCTCCTTCTCGTGACCAGGGGATGTCTCCATCCTCTTGCTGCCTCCACATGCGGCTTGGCCACCACTGTCCTGCCCAGCCGCACCCGGCACTGGTCCTGCCCCCATCCCAGTGCTGCCCAGTGCCATGGACCACTGGTGTGGGGCAGCCCATGGCCTCGGAGTGGGGCTGCAGCCGTCCCCCTCCTCACCGCCTCAGGGTGAGACCACGTACGCGGTGGCGATGTACTTCTTGCCATTGCCGTAGGTGGTCTTGGTCCAGGCGTAGGTCTGGATGCTGAGGCTGTGGCCACCCAAGCTCAGGTGACATCTGTGGGGACACGGCTTGTGTTATAGCCCTGCTCCATCCCCGAGCCCCATTCACACCTCCAGGATGCTCTTGGTGTCCCCACGCCACCCCTGACCCCACAACCACAGCTCCAGGATGCTCCTGGTGCCCCCACGCCAGCCCTGAACCCACAACCACAGCTCCAGGATGCTCTTGGTGCCCCCACGCCAGCCCTGACCCCACAACCACAGCTCCAGGATGCTC
>NW_009928283.1:7585-8557 GCF_000696875.1 Nestor notabilis | reverse complement strand
ACTCACTCCCTCCCGGGCCGCGCAATGAAGCACAGTGTGTAGAGGCCAAGCTCGAACTCGGGGCTGCAGCCGATGAAGGCAGAACCCACCTCCTTGTAGAAGCCGTCCCAGCTGAACTGCAGCCCCAGCACGTCGGGGTACGTGTCCCACTAGAGAAAGGGGGTTCAGGGGTCAGAGCCCGGCTCTGGGGGCAGCAAAACCCATCTGCAGATGGATCCTTGTGTCCTCTCCAGGGACAGACCCAGAGCAGCTTCCCCCTGGCTGAGGGGCCCCAGGTAGAGCCCCCAACCTCACACCTCTTCCTTATGCTGTGGGAGATGTTGTATTGTCTTTCCTGGCCCTTCCCACCCTCCTGCCTCCAGCCCATGGAAGCAGAGGGAACGTGGCAGGGTGAGCATCCCCGATGCTTCTGATTCACCCCATCCGGGATGCGGCGGGTTTGGGATGCAGTCCTGGATCCCGCGGGATCACTCACCGGCCCGTTGAAGTTGTGGCTGAAGTAGTTGACCATTCCCTGCTTTTCCAGGAGGTAGAAGCGAATCCAGTTGTGGAATCCAGACACCTTCCCCTTCTTCACCTCCCCTGAGCACACGTTCAGGACACAAGACCATGGGGTGAGCCCCAGCCCAGCATTGTCCAACACCCCCCGTCCCACCGGTGCTGGTCCCACCTGAGAAGACGTGCTCGAAGCCGCTGGAGTCCTGCTCTCCATCACCTCGGGAGTAGAGGCCGAACCACATCTCCTTCAGATCAGCAACAAACTCCTGCTCCGAGCCGTAGCGGTCTGTGTGGAATGGTGGGAGCAGCATTCCGGATGGGAGCATTGGGAGGAGCGTCCTGACCCAGTCCCCTCCTTGATCCATCCCTGTCCCAGTCCTTTCCCTGATCCATCCCTGTCCCAGTTCTTTCCGTGACCCATCCCTGTCCCAGTCCTTTCCCTGACCCATCCCTGTCCCAGTCCTCTCCCTGATC
>NW_009928283.1:4463-7495 GCF_000696875.1 Nestor notabilis | reverse complement strand
TGATCCATCCCTGTCCCAGTTCTTTCCGTGACCCATCCCTGTCCCAGTCCTTTCCCTGACCCATCCCTGTCCCAGTCCCCTCCTTGATCCATCCCTGTCCCAGTCCTCTCCTTGATCCATCCCTGTCCCAGTCCTCTCCTTGATCCATCCCTGTCCCAGTCCTCTCCTTGATCCATCCCTGTCCCAGTCCTCTCCTTGATCCATCCCTGTCCCAGTCCTCTCCTTGATCCATCCCTGTCCCAGTCCTCTCCTTGATCCATCCCTGTCCCAGTCCTTTCCCTGACCCATCCTTATCCCAGTCCTCTCCTTGATCCATCCCTGTCCCAGTCCTCTCCCTGACCCATCCCTGTCCCCTTCGGACCAATTTGGCTTTGCCCTGCTCGATTCCCCATATCCTGGCATCTCTGAGAGCCCACTCCACGCTCCTCCAACCCACATCCTCCCAGGTCACCTCCCACCAACCGGGGCTTTCCTTTGGGACACCCAACATCCAGAACCCCCATTGCCCTGCTCATCCCTGCTCCACACTCACTTTTGCTGTGGAGGAAGGCGAAGAGGCTCTTCATGAGCTCAGTCTTCATCACCTCCTTGAGGAAGTTGTCCTGCTCCCGCAGCTCCTCCGCCGTCACCTCCTCCTCCCTCCCAGTGGCCCTCTGGTAGTTGTCCAGCAGCTTAATGAAGCTGGAGTAGGTGGGTTTGGAGAAGAGCTCCTCATTGACGTATCTGTAGAGCCTAGAAGACAGTGAGGAAGCTGAAAACCAGCCCTGCGCCCTGTTGGTCTCTATTGTGGTGGCCCCTGGCAAATGGTCACCCCTCGAGGACCACTCACGGCTGTGGGGACCGGTCCTCCTGGTCATCCGTCTCCTCGGAGGCCGCCTGGTACTGGGGGTTGATGGCGATGTCGGTCGCTCGGGCTTTGTTGTGGTCGGCCCCATAAAGCTGCTCCGAGACGCGCAGGAGGTCCTGGTCCGTGATGGCATCCCGGCTCCTGGAGAAACCCTCTGGAAGAGACGCAGCAGCTCCTGGGATGCGGCTTTGCTGGTGCAGCACATGATGCACGGGTGGCACCATCCCAGGACACAGAGAGCTCAGGTTAAGGGGGACAGGGGGTCCCAACCCCAACCTCTGGGGCTAAAAGCTACCCCAGCAACCCTTCATCAAGCACTGGGTGAGCTGGGAAGCATCAACCCCATCTCCCAAGCATGGCCCTGCTCCCTGGGGCTGGAATCAGCCCCATCTCCCATGTTTTAGGTTCATGGTGACCAGGGGATGGAGGACCAGCTTTGCCCCTGCCTCTGCTTCACCCAGCTCTGGGGAAGGGGCATCATGGTGCTGGTGAGCAGGCAGGAGATGCTGGGACTTGGAGCGCTGTCATGGGGTAACATCAACCCCCAAGACCCCAAGAGGGCTGAGCAGCTCCAAGGCACATAGGGTGACCCCACAGAGGTGGTTTATCCCTTTCTCCTCACCACGGGTGTGAGATGCCTCCTCGGCCCATTCGCCACCTGCATGGAGCAGAAAGGAAAAGATGCTCAGGAGGATGGAGATGCAGGAGCCAAATGCACATCAATCCGGGAGGACACATGGTGGTAACCAGCCCCTCTGCACCCCATGGCCCCCAGACCCACATGTCCATCCCATGTCCATCCCATGTCTATCTCATGTCCATCCCATGTCCATCCCACGTCCATCCCATGTCCATCCCACGTCTATCCCATGTCCATCCCATGTCCATCCCATGTCCATCCATGCCCGGGGATGCTCACCAGGCTGGCAGTGCCTGTAGTAATCCTCGCAGCAGCTGAGGTACCTCTCGCACTCCGGGTTGCAGTGGCACTCGTCCTCCTTGTTGTAGGGCTCCTCACAGCGTCCATAGCAGGAGTCAGGGGCCGTGTACAGGGCTTTGGGGGACAGAAACACCAGCGTGGTCCTCAGGATGGACCAACCACCCTGCCCCAGCCTGCCTGTGACCCGGAGCATCCTTCCTTCTGCTCATATCCCCCTCCTAAGAGAGCCTGAAGGACCAGGCTCCAATCTGGGACCATTCGGGATCCTCTGCCAGCGCTGAGGGGTGGTGTTGTGATGGGGTGAGTCCTCAGGAGGAACATCCCAATGGGACACTCCTCTTCAGACGTGATTTCCACCACACCAGGGCCACTTCACACCAGGAAACACGTTCTTGACTCCCCACCATTCATTCCTCCTTCTGATTCACCCTTTTAATGCCTGGATCAGCAGGAGTGCCCCAGGTCCCACCACTTCCAGGCCGGAAGAGTGTCACATTCCAGGCACCTTTATGTGTGACCTTCACTGCTCTTGGGAAAACTGGGAACTACTTCCCGAGCTCCTGATGGGATAAATGTGTCACCGAGCATCTGCTTCATTACGCATGGGGGCAAAGCTAGAGATGATGCAGCAGCTCAAGCTGTGCTTTGGACATGGGAAGTCCTGTCCTGTGCCCATCGTCGGGTGGATGGTGGACGCTTGGCATCAAGCAAAGAGGGGCTGTAGGAGACCAAGATGTTGGGTTGGGGCTAAGAGACAGCACAGAGAACGTGTGTTTAGGGAAGGTGCTTTGTCCTCTGTGCTGCTCATCAGCTCCTGACGGCAGGAACGGGACAACAGGCAGCCCAAACACACCTTTCCTGGCTCCCTTTGCTCCAGCCAGGAAGGTGACCAGAGAATCACAGAATCATGGAATGCTTTGGGTTGGAAAGGACCTTAAAGCTCATCCAGTTCCAACCCCCTGCCATGGGCAGAGACACCTCATACTAAAGCATCACCCAAGGCTCTGCCCAACCTGGCCTTGACCATCTCCAAGGACGCACTGAGATATCCCAACCAAGCTGCAAAGGGATCCCTGGAGGAAAGGGTGTTGCTTTCCCTTCCAAACCTGCAATCACCCAACAGCTTCAGCACCTCTGGGTCACCTGCCTTGAACTGCAGGAGGTGAAAGATGCCCTGGGGGCAAATCCTGATGCATCAGGGACAAGGCCACGTCATGCTGGTTGGCTTCTCCTCTGCTTTGTTGC
>NW_009928283.1:509-4453 GCF_000696875.1 Nestor notabilis | reverse complement strand
ATTCCTGCTTTTCACAATCACATCTCCAAGGTCCCACACGTGATGACGAGAGAGGAAGAACCTCTTCGCCCCAATCAGACAGTTCAGCCCAGGCTGGTTGTGCTGCAAAGGGCTCACTGCTGACTCCTGCTTCACTTCTCACCACCACATCCCTTCCTCCAAATCCACTCCACAGCAAGAGGGGGGTTAGTGGGAAGGGGTTGCTTGAGATGCTCCTGGAGACCATCCGCCCTTGATGATCCTTTAGCATGGAATGGTTTGGGATGAAGGGAGCTTTAAGCTCCTCCAACTCCAACCCCTGCCCTGGGCAGGGACACCTTCCACTAGAGCAGGTTGCTCCAAGCCCCTGTGTCCAAGCTGGCCTTGAACACTGCCAGGGATGGGGCAGCCACAGCTTCTCTGGGCACCCTGTGTCAGTGCTTTAAGCTCCCTCCCAACCCAACCCTTTCCATCATTGGATTCTATGACCCCCATCCCCAGGACAACATCCCTCTCACTCCCAAAGCGTCAGTCGGGATAATTCAGCCTGAATCACTCATCCAGGCTCATTTTCCAGGAGCAATCCCAGAGGGATTGTGCAAGGCAGGAACTGCCCACATGTAAGTCACTGCTGAGCCATTCCTGGTCCTGGGGCACGTGCTGCCAGAGCGTGTCTCAGCACAGCAGCAGTGACACGGTGGGACAGGAGCCCCACGGAGCCCTTGGAGCTCAGTATCACCCCATGGGTCAGTTGTGGGTGCTGAGGCTTCACAGGGCAATGGGTGCTGCAGGGGGATGTTCCCTCCTCCTCACACATGGACCCAGAGAGCATCCGGCCACCCGTGATGGTCAAGTTTGATGGAGCTTTTCGGGGAGGAAAGAGCCCCTGCTCATCCCCGTGGCCTCGTCTGGACTTGCTCCAACAGCTCCTCCTTGTGCTGAGGACCCCAGAACTGGATGCAGCATCCAAGCGGGGTCTCCACAGAGCAGAGCAGAGCAGACGTGGCTCAGCTCAGCTCGTCCACACTCAGCTCCTCACCCTTTGGCTGGTCCAGCCTGTTCTTCTGGCTCCATGGAGCCAGGTCCAGCCCTCCCTACAACAGCGTTTTGGACTAAACCAAACTCATTTTCCTTTCCTCCAAACAGGATTTGACCAGGAGAACGGGAGCTCTTTCCTGAGCAGCTCCTTC
This sequence comes from Nestor notabilis, assembly GCF_000696875.1. Classification (NCBI taxonomy): domain Eukaryota; kingdom Metazoa; phylum Chordata; class Aves; order Psittaciformes; family Psittacidae; genus Nestor; species Nestor notabilis. The sequence continues at coordinate 3,284 of NW_009928283.1, read as the reverse complement.
CACCAGCATGTGGGGAAGTGCTGGAGCTCTCCCAGCGCCTCCCAGTTTGGCTTTAGCGCGTGGGGACGGGTTATGGCTGCGCTGCTCAAACACAGCCCAAGGACCAACCCTACAAAAAGGCCCATTTGAAAGACAAATAAACTTGCAACCACAGAGCTATTGATGGGCTGAGCTCCCCAGGTACTTCATGACGTGCTCCTGCCTTCCAAAACCACATGTAACCTGGGTGCAGGCTGTTTATGAGGCAGCATCCGTCACCACTGTCCTGCCTAAGCTTCTTACATGGGGGAGGTGTGCTCAGACAGGTCCATCAGGGCGATGCTCTGATAGCCCTGCACTGGAGACAGACCACGACCCGAGCCAGAGAAACGTCCCAGATATTCCTTGGAGCAGGAATCACTTCACACTCCATGAAACCACAGCAAATCCTCCTGCTTCCAGGCTGGTTTGTAGCAGAAGCAGCTCCTCTCCTGCGCTGGCCTTGCACAACTCCTCACCATTGCTCCCGAGGGCTCCAGCAACGTTGGCAGCGTTGGGAGTGATGAAACTCCCTCTTTGCAACTCGATCACAGTTCACACTTTGTGCAAGAGGGTGGCAATGAGGGCACCCAGTTGTGTGCAGGAGCTGGGTCCACATCCTGCTGCCCACAGGCCACCCCTTGGTGCGGCACTGAAGGCAGAGCTCATCTTCATCCCCTCCCTGCGCCTGTCTCCTCTCGTGAAGGGCAAAGCACCCAAGTTCATGCTGTGTTTTCCATCGCACCCCACTGGGTTCCACCACCCCATGGAGAGACTATGGATAAGGTGGCAGAAACACAGTTCCCTTCCTGTGCTGGAGGCTGGAGGAGGCAGAGGAAGGTGGGATTGCAGCACAAAGCACACCAGGATGCATCAGGAAGCAACTGGTGGCCAAGGCTAAAGACCAGGGGATTCTCAACCCATCAAAGAGAAGGATAAACCACCCTCATCACCACGGAGCCCCCCAGAGCTGTAGCATGAACCCATCCCTCCCCCTGCCCCCTGTGAAGCTCTGATGGATCCAACTGCCCCAAGTACAACCGAGCTCCTGGTTTATGGCAGCACCTTCGGCTTCCAGCCCATCCCCATCCCCTTCCCATGGGATGCCCCGGTGGCTTTAGCCCCTGTGCCAAAGCAGAGCTCCATTACTCACTTCCAGACACGCAGCCCAGGGCTATTCCTGCCCCAACAAGGAGGCTCCAGGTCTTCATCATCCCGCCGACAGCAGGTTGGGTGTTCGGGAGCGTCCTGGAGAGCAGGTTGGGAATGAGGGTGCTCCCTGGCGCTCCCTGCTATATGTGGGTCCCCTGGGGGCATGGAGGGGAAGGAGGAGCTTGGTGCCAGCGAGGCCTTCACCCAAACCCCAGTCATTATGTGCATGGCTTAATCACAGGCTTCCCGCAGTGGGAGGAGGGCTGGATAATCCAGTATCCCGGTGTTGCTCCACTCCTGGTGCCCATGAACCCCGGGGCGATGGAGGAGGATGGGGAAAGCTTCTCATGGGGTCTTTGCCCACCCAGGGCCATTAGAGGTGCGAGCTGGTGACCGCTGGCTTGGCACATGCTCCCGTACAACTGGTGTTAACTGGGGGCAACTTCTGCTCCCCCGGGAATGGAGGTAACAGCCTCCCCTTCCTCAGATGCTGTCTATGGAGGTTAGGACCTCTTATGGCACAGACCAGCCTTGGCTGAAGGCTCCAGGTCCTCCAGCAGCACAAGGAGACACCAAGACACAACCACAAGCCGGGTTTCAGCATCGTGGTTACTCAAGGAGCGGGTTTGGTGGGTGATCCCAGTGTGGTCTCATTCATGGGATGAGCACACAATGGTCCATTCCCAGCCTCCAAAGGGCTGCCATTCCCCATGGAGCTCCACAGCGCTGGTAACACCAATGGGAAGCTCAGCCCGTGCTCCATGTGGTCACCAGCCTCTTCCCTGCCCACAATAGGGCCAGCCTGGGCTCAATCCAGTGTATCCAGTGGGAGATGTTCCCAGATGACGGGTGTTTTGGCATATCCAGAAGGAAGAACAGCTTTTGTGCCACCACAGCCTGGCTACAGTCCTGCAGCACGTCCCGTGTGTCACCCAAAGGTGACTAGACCGGAACAGCTCAGCGCCCATCCTGCTTCCAAGAGCATCTTCCCGCTGGATCATGGCACAACCGGGAAACTGGACAAGCTTAAGGTCCTTTCCAACCCAAACCAGTCCGTGGTTCCGTGATGACAAACCTCCTTCCTGCAACACCCCTCAGGAACCAGCACCCTGACCAGTGGCACAGGGTTTGGTGACAGCGGGTGACACTGTCCTGCTGCCACCAGTGACTCTGGACCGTGGCCCAGCACACACCGACCTGCTCCGGCCCCTGGTCCTGCAGACCACGGGTGAGGAGAAGCAGGTTGTCCCCAAGGAGCTCTGGTGCCTGCACTGCTGAAGGGGGAACAAGATGTGCTGGTCCATGGGGGTGCGTGAGGGCATCAAGTGGGATGTGCTCACATCCAGCCACCAGCTCCTGCGAGGTGTGGCTGGGAGAGGGACAAACACTGCTCCCACGTCTCTGCTGATGGAGCTGGCACCTCCAGTGGAGCCCAAGGCTAAAGGTGTCCTCCATGGTGAGGATGGGAAAGCACCTTTATAGGATCATGGAATGGGTTGGGTTGGAAGGGACCTTAAAGCTCCTCCAGCTCCAACCCCTGCCCCGGGCAGGGACACCTTCCACTAGAGCAGGTTGCTCCAAGCCCCTGTGTCCAACCTGCCCTTG
>NW_009928283.1:0-354 GCF_000696875.1 Nestor notabilis | reverse complement strand
GTTTCCTGGAGCCCCTTTAGGCACTGGAGCTGCTCTAAGGTGTCCCCTTCAGGAGCCTTCTCTTCTCCTGGCTCCAGAGCAGAGCTGCTCCAGCCCCTTGGCCTCCTCTGGACCCACTTGCTAGGACATGACCACTGCTGGGACCATGCATCGGGATGGAGTTAGGAACCTCCAGCCCTCTTGAACACAACCACCCAAACCACAAAGCCCAGCTTTGCACTGGGATGGACATGAGCTGCAAGGAACCCACATCCCACCCCATAGATGGCTGCTTGAAACCTTCTTCAGGTGTGATGGGACCTTTATTTTCATCAACCCATTGACGTTCATGGCTTGAAGAGCAACCAATGCAGC
>NW_009928282.1:0-14482 GCF_000696875.1 Nestor notabilis | reverse complement strand
TCAAGCCCCGTGAGAGACCCCCCTATAAAGATCCTCCCAAGCCCCGCAGCCCCGGTCGGCAGCGAGTGCAGTGGGCCATGCCATAGGCACCCCTGGGGCTGACGTGGCCCTGCCCCGGGGCACCGCCGCACGGTGGTAGCGTGAGGGCTGGTTTGGTGTCCGCGATTTCTGCTGTGTCTGGCACGGCCCTCGCGGCCGCCTTTGACCTCGGGCGGCACCTACGGGAAGCGGCGTGACAGGAACGGAGCATTTGCTGTTGTACATCTGGAGAAGGAAGGACGATCGCTGTGCCGGCCTTGGCTGGTGGTGAGGGTAGCCCCAGGCTTTGCAGTCGTGGGTTATCACACAACCCGCCTGCAATGAATTAAAAACACGTTTAGTAAAGAAAGCATCTCTCTTTGACATCAGCATATGAACTGTTCCGTATGGAGTTTCAGGTGTCTGTGTGCCAGGAGGCTGGATGGACAGTGTGATAGGAACATAATGACTCCTCGGGGCAGTGTAGTGAAGTTCCCCAGCTGGATTCCTGCAGAGACCTTGCTGGCTTCCAGGGTGATGCCCCCAGACTCTACCAGCATTTCTGACACCTCTGCTGGGGGCCTTGCAGAGGCAGCATCTGTTTTTGCAGCGGTCTGTGCAGTGCATTTATATCACAGGCATACAGCCCCTGCTGCAGAGGGAAATCTGAGTGGTTCCTGTGTAGATTTTGTCAAAGGTTCTCATGCAACCTTAAGATCCATGAGGATGTCACCAGTAACAATTTTATTACTTGTACAGCCCTTGTGACTTGTCTTAGCTTTCTTTGCAAACTTAACAGTAGTGAGCAACTAGATGAAAAGAGTGCCCCTATTGCTGGTGTGCTCCTCCTCCACACACCTCACCTTCCTTGTAGCCAAAGTGGATCTTTTTAGGGTGAGTTGGAGAAGCATGAATTGCTTTCTCCTTCTGCAGAGCCAGTGTTACCCTGACCAGCATCATTCTGGACACAGGCTGTTATTCTTTGGCCATCTCTCATGGTCCAAAATGGTTTCGGGGCACTGTAGCCCTTGAGACTTCTGCTGTCTGAATTCCTTGACTGCTTCAACATAGAATTGAATTGGATCCTGTAGGAATTGTCAGGTTTTTCATTACATTGGGTCATAGAAATGCAATGAAATTGTTGCTATGTGTAAGAGTATATGAGTCAAACAGCTCCTTTCTGTGACTGTAGGATGGGATTTCAAACTCCGTGAAATTCAGCAAGAATGGAAACACTCTGTGGCCACATAAAAGGTTAAAGAGCTTTAAGTGCTTCTGCTTGAACATTTAGGTTCAGGATAGAGTTGCAGACGATTATTTCATCTCTCTAAAAAGGAGATTGATTTGTATCTCCTGACGTGCAAGATTCCTGTTAGAGTCTGTTTTCACTTCCATATAAAAGAGCTGCCTTTTGGTGTTTCTGTGGGAGGATCTTCACAAGCGTATTCATTCCAGTGTTCTATCCCCAGAGATATCAATGCACACGGATTTTAATTTCTGAAAGGTTGGCTTATAAAAGGCTTTTCATGATTTACCTAGTTTGATGGCGTTTCCAAAGCGAGGAATCTTTGCTTGCTTAGGTCTTCCTTATGTAGAAGATACAGTACACTTTTGATAGCCTTTGTCTGAATCGTTTCCAGTTCTGGTTTTTTTTTCCTCCCCTTAAAAGAGAAGTATCAGAAATGCACATAGGGCTCCAGATAAGTGTGTTCTGGGGACTTCTGCAGAGGGACAGTGCTGATATTTTGGTTCTTCGTAGACTGTTAATTACAGCTGCCACTCTCCTCAGCTGTGACCACATTCTGATACAGTGGGGTTTTAGATTGCTTCGTCAGGGTGGTCTTGGCTGGAATTTCTCATCTACCAGCACTTGAGTATGTCTGCAGGGTGTGTTTGTGGGCTACCAATATGTACTCCCTTTCAACGGCTGTCACTGAACCTTCTGTTATAGCTCATTTAGTAGTTACTCTAGTTCTGCCTGAGCCACATATGCTCTGTAACTTGCCCTGTGCAAGGACTGTGGGTTTGCTGCCTTTCAGCATTTACATCCATCTCTGACAAACCAGGACTTCCCAGCTGGTGAAAGACTGGAGAGGGATTAAGAGGCTACGGATGGCTCTTAGGTGAGGCCAGGGAGCATGCCACTGCAGAGCCCGCTGGCTGCAACATTTGGGGTGTCTCAAGCCTGTGGCTCTGCAAGCCACGTCTTCTTCCCTGTGGAGCTTGATGGCCTTGCTGGAAGTCACTGCTGAGGTTGGCTTGGCCAGTTCTTTATTTGTTAGCTGCTGTCCTTAAGTTCTGATATCATCAGGAGTTGGTCTCCATGGTAGCAAATCACTAGCTTTTGTGGGTTTGTGCCAATAACTGCTAGTGATACTGATGCAGTAGCCTGTTATGTTTTGGGAGTAACTGAGTTTAAAATTAATTCCACCTGACTGAGATTTTGAAAAAGCAGTTGGATGGGAAACAGAAAAAAGTAAAACTGTCACTGGGTGAGCATTACAGATATCAGCTGATCTGAGCAGCAGCAGTCTCCTATTAATAGTGTTCTCAAAGAATTCCACCTTTTCTAAGCTTGTGTTTTGTAATTTTGATATTGTTGAGCATAAGGGTGATGAGGCCCTGCACAGGTTGCCCACAGAAGCTGTGGCTGCCCTATCCCTGGCAGTGTTCAAGGACAGCTTGGACAGGGCTTCAGCAACCTGCTCTAGTGGAAGGTGTTACTGCCTGGGGCAGCAGGTTGGAACTGGATGAGCTTGAGGTCTGTTTGAACCCAAACTAGTTTGGGGTTCTATGAGTCCATGTCTGTGTGACCTGATGCCAGTAGGCACTCACCTTGTCTCTGTTCTGTCTTTTTTAGCCTATATCTTTTCAAAATATGATGATGCTCTTTTTACTGAAAGTGTTTTGTTGTAGTTTTTTTTTTTTTTCTTCCTGCCTGTAAACTGCCACACAGCTGTGTGGGGACTTGAGCAGCTATACTGACTGCCCAGCCAGTTTTACTTCTGCTTGCATCATTTATAGAAAACAAGTTCAAATACAGGCTATCTTTCCTTGCAGTAAATTACCCTTTAATGTAGAACAGTAAATATTTTCAAGATCCTTTTAGGACCATCTTTGAGTGTTCTGCTAGATGCTGGATAAAAAGGAGTTCATTCAAGTGAACTTTTTAATCTTTATAAAGGCAATGATGGGATCAGTACAAACCTCACATCACACAGAATAAGGGAAAAAGCCCTGCTGAATTAGTTCAGTAAATATTTAAATTAGTAAATATTTCATAAAATATTTTTTAGCATCTGCCAACATTTGTGTGTGTTTTGCAAAATAAATATTCACATGTGCTGCTGTTTCTGTGTCCTGGTTTAGTTGACTACACTACAAAACTGCCCAAAGTTCAGTTGGGGTTGCAGTTCTGCTGTGCTGGTCAGTGTAGGCACCCCCAGGCTAACAAAATGCTGATTGCACATGCAGCATTGGCACTGTGAGTAGTCGGACTTGCAGGCTGGTTCTTCTCGGTGCTATGTCAGGATTTGCTTTCACATGGTGTAACTTAGGGTGAGTATTTTAGGATGGGGACATGAGTAACCATCCCTTTCCGAAATGGATTATGACTCTTGTTGCTTGTGGGGTTTTTTTCTAAAGTTGTTGATCTGGTGTTGGTACCACTTCTCTTTTTAAATATGGGCTTTGCTTTTTCATTATAAACATCTAAAAATACCTGAATGTGTCATGTTCATAACAGTAAGAAAACATTTTCTTTCTAAAACAATCCCCAAATCGTTCAGAAAAGGTCAGAGTGGGTGTAGTAGGTAAGAATTCAGAAAGGCACAGAACAAAAGCCAGATCGTAGGTTGCTGCAGTGTCATGGATCAAGGAGACGTCTGACTTCTGTCCTTGAAGTCAGTGCTAAAGCAACTGCTAAAGGCAGTTCAGCCGGTTGTGCCCAGAAGCAGTTCTGAGACTACTGGCAAGTTGGGATCCAAAGGGATTAATTTACAAGGAAATGCTTAAAAGAACAAAAGAATTGTGACTTCACCAAATGTTTGTGTGGAGGAAATAAGAATTACGTGCAAACCCCTGCACCCTTGGTGATTAGATGACATGGGCAGAAGGAGGTATTTGTAACTGTCCCGAGTTAAGTAAAACTTTTCACTGACTACATTGCCACAGAGGAGCACCCTTTTCCTTTCTAAAAATGTTTTTTTTGTATATAAACAAACTGACATTAGAGTTTTCCTTGGAACTTTCACCTCCTGAGGCTAAATGAATCCAGTGAATCCAGGCTTTCCTCAGGGATCTATTTTCTAGATGTTCTCTGGAGGGGCTTAACTGTTTTCAGTGAAATAGTTAAGCTCCAAGTAGTTGTTTTCAGTTTGTATTTTTAGTTTGGAAGAAAGATTTATGTGCCCAAAAGCATCCCTGTTATTTCATAGAATCACAGAATGGTTTGGGTCGGAAGGGATCTTAAAGCGCATCTAGTTCCAACCCCCTGCCACGGACAGGGACACCTTCCACTAGAGCAGGTTGTTCCAAGCCCCGTCCAAGCTGGCCTTGAACGCTGCCAGGGATGGGGCAGCCACAGCTTCTATGGGCAACCTGTGCGAGCACCTCACCACCCTCACAGGGAAGAACTTCTTCCCAAGATCTCATCTCAGTCTCTCCTCTGTCAGGTTAAAGCCATTCCCCCTTGTCCTGCCCCTACAGGCCCTTGTCCAAAGCCCCTCTCCAGGTTTCTTGCAGCCCCTTTAGGCACTGGAGCTGCTCTCAGGTCTCCCACACCCTCCTCCAGGCTGAACAAGCCCAGCTCTCTCAGCCTGTCTCCAGAGCAGAGCTGCTCCAGCCCTCACAGCATCCCCCTGGCCTCCTCTGGACTTGCTCCAACAGCTTCATGTCCCTCTTGTGTTGTTGCCCCAGAGCTGGAGGCAGGACTGCAGGGGGCATCTTCCTAGAATGCAGGAGAGGGGGAGAATCTCCTCCCTTGACCTGCTGCTCATGCTCTGGGGATGCAGCCTTGCACACTCCAACTATCTCAGTCGGTCTATTAGGAGATAGTGCTTGACCTCACAAACCTTCATCTCATTTAGAGACTGACATCATTACAGCTATAGCAGTGCTGCTTTTACCACTGGTGCTATAGACTCGATGTCCTGTCCTCTTGATGCTTCCTATCGCTCCCAATTTGTCCCTCACCGTCTCTGGTTTGTCCTGGTGTGCTCGTGTGTTTCTGTACGTGTCCTGAGTTTTGAAGCAGAGGTGATGCTCAGGACTTTGTAAAGCTGCTTTCTTCTGCAATAGGATCATCACACTTGTCCCTTAATACTGTTTCTCTCTGGATTGCAAGTTTGGGGGATTTTGGGTTGTTTTTTTTTTTTTAATCAGGTTCTTGACAATTTTGAATGCTGTCTGAAGGATAGAAGGTAGTGTTGAGGCTGGATGTGTTTGATGCCAAAATATGCCTTTTGTTGATACTGACTTGTAACTTTTCCTGTTTTAGAAACTGTGGATGGAACAGAAAGCTGAGGAGCTGAACTTTTTATCGAAGGCCTGCATGTAGACCCTGCTGCATGAATGACTGCAGTATGAAAATGCTCCCTGGAGTGGGTGTGTTTGGAACTGGCAGCACTGCCCGGGTACTGGTGCCCTTGCTGAAAGCAGAAGGCTTCTCCATTGAAGCACTCTGGGGGAAGACTGAGGAGGAAGCCAAGCAGCTGGCAGAGGAAATGAACATCTCCTTCTACACGAGTCGGACTGACGATGTCTTGCTGCACCAGGATGTAGATTTGGTTTGCATCAATATCCCTCCACCACTAACTCGGCAAATTGCTGTGAAGGCTCTAGGTACCTTTTTATCTTTGGAGTTGGACCAGAAATCCCTTGCTCATTGGCAGATTGAAATTTGCAGCTGTGTCCTCAGCACAGTTCTGGTTGCACCAACATGCAGGTGCAGTGCTGAGGGTTTTGTGTGGAATTGGTAGCTCCATCTGTGAGAAAGGTCACCTAGAAGTTTTTTGTAAATATGCTATTTATAATTGCTTATAGGTTGCAAATCTTGAACCGATTGGGGTAAAATATCACGTCTTCCTCAGACTAAACTCATGGTGGGTTGTAATGGGGAGGTTTTAATAAAAATGAGTTGGTTTAGAGATTATGTTGGGGGGGGTGTAAAATGGTTTTATGCCCATTTGAAAAAAAAAAACAAAACCCAAAACAACAAACCAAACAAAAAACTCAAACCACCCCCCCAGCAACTTAAGTTGCTTCATTCATTTCAAACCTTCTCATGTTCTGCAGTAGGAAACCAGGCTGTGCCTGGGGCAGAGGGGTTCAGCCAGCGTGCTGCAACCCTGGCCACCACCTGGAGCTCTCTTTGGACATCCATGTCCATGGTAGGCTGGTTTGGTCCTGGGTGCAGACTTGCTGGAGGAATCCTTCCACCATCTGATGCGGGAGGGAGGAGGAGCAGTTGAGGACAGCAGGAGGAATCCAGCAAGATGGGCTGGGTGAAGGTGTCTGAGAGAACAGAGATGGCACCCCAAACTGGTTGGGCAGGGAAGTGGGAGCCAACTGCATGGCATCCTGACATTCCTTAATTTTCCAGCATAGGACTTTGTAGTGTTAATGTCCTCTCACCTGATGCAGTGTGGGTGTGGGTTTGTGTGTAATCCTATAAATAACAAGTGTGATATTTCGACTGTGTTTATGGGAGGTCCAAACGAGTTAATTTTAGGAGGGCTGTTATCTCAAACCATGTGATCCAGGGTGATGTGTTGTTCTTCACCTCTTTGCTCTATAGCAGTTTGTTTTGGAAGTAAACAGCTTGCTGCACAAACATTTACAATGCCACTTAGATATGCAAAGAGAGATTTCAGGCAGTTTTTTTTCCTCTTTTTCATTGTTAGATTAGTTTGTTTACCTTGTTAGAGCACTGTTCTTCACATTTTAGGTATTCTGTTTCTGAATATTTGATCTGTAAGTTCGAATTTAGCTCTTTAAATGTTCTAAATGTCTTTTAAGCACTAGTAAGGTAATTAGCATTTCACTAGTTCTCATGGCTCTTGGTGGTCAAGTGGGCTAAAAGGAGAAGATTGAACCTTCTTTCGTGAATTATTAACTAAAATGGATTGAGATTCTTTCTTCAATTGCTGGCAACCTGTAAGATGGCATTATCCAGAGGGGGAAATGGGGGCAAAGCTGGTGCAGTAGTACAGAGGTAATAATGTATACTTGACAGCAGCACAGGTAAGTGGGAAGCTGGAAAAGCTAGGGAACTGGAAGGATGATGTGGAATGTTCTGATCTGCAAACTGATGCAGGCATCTCAGACCCAGTGTGATGCTGACGTCTGTCAGCTTCCTAGGTTTGTCACAATAGTATTTATAGATCTGCTACCAAATATGTCATGACATATTTTAAGCCAGTGTTGGATGGCTTGCTGTGATTGAACATTCTGAAGGAACACAAAATCAAGGTAGGGCTAAAGACAGCAAGTACATTTTCTTTGAAAGTTCCGATTGATACAGCGATGTCTAAATAGATTCACAGATGGGTTTGGGTTGGAAGGGAGCTTAAAGCTCATCCAGTTCCAACCCCGTGCCATGGGCAGGGACACCTTCCACTAGAGCAGGTTGCTCCAAGCCCCGTCCAAGCTGGCCTTGAACACTGCCAGGGATGGGGCAGCCACAGCTTCTCTGGCCGTCCTGTGCCAGCACCTCAGCACCCTCACAGGGAAGGACTTATTGAGATCTCATCTCAATCTCCCCTCTGTCAGGTTAAAGCCATTCCCCCTTGTCCTGCCCCTACAGGCCCTTGTCCAAAGCCCCTCTCCAGGTTTCTAGTAGCCCGTTTAGGCACTGGAGCTGCTCTAAGGTCTCCTGCACCCTCCTCTTCTCCAGGCTGAACAAGCCCAGCTCTCTCAGCCTGTCTCCAGAGCAGAGCTGCTCCAGCCCTCACAGCATCCCCCTGGCCTCCTCTGGACTTGCTCCAGCAGCTCCACATCCCTCCTATGTTGGAGGCCCCAGAGCTGGACACAATACAGGTCTTGTGTGTTTTGTTTTGTTTTCTTGGGGTTGTTTGTTTTAAAGTGCTTACACTTTTATTATTTATTCATATACTTCTTTTCCTTTCCTGTTTCAGAATGTGCTTACTTTTTTATTTCTGGCAGAGAGGAGAGAAAGTGGTACAACTTGCTTGCATTAGGTTTCTTACTGAGAGACATCCATAAACAAGCCCGGGTAAAACTCCAGCATGATGGAGACAAAGCAGTACCACTGGATTGAGTTCATGAACCAGACAGAGCAGATCAAAGCTGAGAGGATAATTCAGATTCAAATCAGTGTAATCTCATGGTTTATCTCCACAACAGGCAAAGCAAGAAGCTATCCTAAAATTTGTTTCTTTTGATCTCAGAGGAACTAAATTAATTTCACAGAATGTCTGTGTTGTGGTTCGTGTCCCACAGTTAAAATTCATCCACCTTTGCATTAAGTGAGCACAGAGCGGAGTTTCTGGCTGGAGTAGAGTAAAATATGGGATATTTGCGCATGAGCCAGAACATGAGAAGTCCTCAGAGTAAAATTCCTTCAGAATACTAAAGGTAATGCTGCTGCCTGTAGTGAGCCCAGCTACCAAGGTTTGGCTTCTGAAATGGCTGTAGAGGAGCCTCATCCCTCTTGGTTTATACTGGTTGACTGCATTGTTTATGATATCATTGCAGAAGATTGTTTGACCCCCTGGTTTAGTGGAGTCCCTACAAATTACAGCACATACATGTTAATTCTGAGGGAAGGAGAAGGGGCTCTATCACTGTTTTGTGTGGTCAAATCCAGATTTCCTGTTCTTGAGAAACAGGATGAACAAACATGCTGTGAGTGCGCTTTTCTGCTTCCCATTTCTGCGATAAGTAGCATGGTCTTTCGAACCACAGGCAAACAGGAAGTGAAGTGGAGGAGTGTGTTTTGGAATGAGCGTTCATCCATCAGGAGGCTCCCTAAGCAAGTCTGTCTGAAAGAGCTAGTTATTTGGGAAGACTCCTCAGATGCTCCCGACTTCTTGTGGCGTACAAAGCAATGGTCAAAGGTCTGGTGTGCTTCAGCAGCAGCAGCCAGTTGTCCATCTTCCTAGGTGCAACCTTGGGTACCTAGTGTTATTTAGGGGAGTAAAGAAGGGGGCTTCAGTTCAGTGGGCATGTTTACATGGGATAAATAAATAGCTTCAGTAGCTGGAGTCAAGATTAGAGCTTGTACTGAGAGGCGAGGCTGGGGACTTGAGGTATTTTTGGACAGTGCTGAATGGATAGCTGTGGCTACATAGCCAGGCAAAGCAACAGCTGAAGAGGGGAAGTGGTGGCTGTCCTTCTGAGAAGGCTGTCCCTGCCCACCCCACTCCTCACAGCGCACACATTGGGTCCCCTCCTGACTGTGCTGCAGGGACACCTCTGTGCATGGTGACCCCCATGGTGTCTGTTCACCTGCACATCCCACCCAGACACAGGACAGCAGGACCTCTAACCATGCAGGCTACTCAGCAGGCCCCCCTTGGCTGTGAAGGACCTCCTTGATGGAGGTTGTCTCAGGGTCCTTCTCATGGAGTGCTGGTCTGCACCTGGGCTGAGGCACAGAGAATGTTGTGCCTCATCTTGGCAGCAGGACTGGGGACAGGGGCGTTGGAAATGATCCCTGAAACAGGAGGTTACCAGTGGGCAGCCAGAGTGTCCCCAGGGAGTTCAACCTTACTCTTCTCTTGACTCATGTCAATTTAGGGGATTTCTTTGGAAGAGACCAGTAACATTTGTAGTCTTCTTGTCTGACTGGATTTTGCTTGCATCTATTAGAAGTACAGGTTCAGAGTTTCCTCTGGCTGTAGTTGTCCCGTGGCTGAGCTGGGCACTGCAGCCAGGAGCTGCACTGGGGAATCTGGCTTCCCCTAGCCTGTCAGAGCCCCGTGTAAGCACTAGTGCTGGTGCTGTTTTCTACTCATCGGTGAGCCCATAAAAAGCTGTTCTGAACAGGGACCATAGTCTACTCCTGGGTAAGCTGAAGCTTTTGGAGAAGTGCCCACCACCATGTGCAGCAGTCCTGCAGTTCTTGGGGTAGAAACTGGTATGGTGTGACTGACCTTCAGGTCTGACAGCACCAGGTAGTGTCAGAGACTTGTAGGTGCACCCTGGTTGTTACCCTGAAAAATGTTACATGAGTATTTTTCAGAGCAGAAGTCTATGGAAGAGTAAAGCCATGCCATGAGAAAAGGGTTAAGATGGGGGAGGAGGACCATTAAATGTAGGAATTTGGTTGGAGCTTGCACTGGGGTGCTCTTGTATTGCTTTATTTCTGCTTTAAAGTTAAATATTAATTATTGACTGCCCAGGTTGACTGAGGCTGAGCACAAGCTAAAGTGCATCAGTGGGAAGGCTGTATGTGCAGACCAGTATGTGTTGCTTCCCATTTAGCAATGCTTTTTAAACAATCCACCTTCCAAAGCATTCTTTCTAATTCTGGTACTCTGTACTCAGGCCACTGAGTATGTTCTATGCCCCTTTTCTATTAATCTATTTGAAATAATGATTGTGAGTTACAAAGTGAAATCAAATCTCGCCTTCACTGACCTTTTCCCTGCAGGGGACATGATGTTTTATTTCCTCTGGCTGCCGGCTGTTCAGGCATTCAGATAATTTTCTAGCTATCACACACAAATTGTGTCTTGATGGATGCCATATGATGCCGTTTGTCTTTCAGGATGTAAAAGCCCTCTCTTTAGTTGGAGTCTCTGTGTGGGAGTTTGTCAGCTCTGCAACTGGAGCGTCCTGGAAGCAGCTTTGACTCTTGCTGCACTTCGTGTTCTTGTTTCAGTTCCCAGACCTTTACCTCTGAAATTGCAGGAGGAAAGCCTGACTCCAACACCGCTTCTTGGCAGCCTATGGGGCATCTCAGCGTATTCCTCTTGTGTGCTATATTTTTTTTTTTTCCCATTTGTGCTGCAGGAATAGGGAAGAACGTGATCTGCGAGAAAGCTGCTACCTCTGTGGATGCCTTCAGGATGGTCACAGCTGCCAGGTATTACCCTAAGCTGATGAGCATTGTTGGCAATGTTCTCCGTTTCTTGCCCACCTTTGTGAAGATGAAGCAGTTGATAGAGGAACACTATGTGGGCACCGTGATGATCTGTGACGTGCGAGTGTATGGGGGAAGCCTGCTCAGCCACAAGTACAACTGGATCTGTGATGAGCTGATGGGAGGAGGTGGCCTGCATACGATGGGAACCTACATTATTGACCTCCTGACTCACCTCATCAGCAAGAGAGCGGAGAAGGTCCATGGTTTGCTCAAGACTTTTGTGAAGCAGAACACAGCCATAAGTGGGATTCGCCACGTCACTAGCGATGACTTCTGCTTCTTCCAGATGCTGATGAGCGAGGGCGTCTGTTGCACTGTGACTCTTAACTTCAACATGCCTGGATCATTCATCCATGAAGTCATGGTTGTGGGGTCTGCTGGTCGCCTCATAGCCCGCGGGACAGACTTATATGGGCAGAAGAACACTGCTCTCCAGGAAGAACTACTGTTTACAGACTCTCTGACTGTCAACAGGGGCCTTTTGGATCAGGGGTTTAAAGACATCCCCCTGCTTTACCTAAAAGGAATGGTGTACATGGTGCAAGCACTGCGGCAGTCTTTCCAGGACCAGGAAGACCGTCGGACATGGGATCACAAACCTGTCTCCATGGCAGCCTCTTTTGAAGATGGTCTGTACATGCAAAGTGTAGTAGAGGCTATCAAGAAGTCCAGCAGGTCAGGGGAGTGGGAGGCTGTGGAGATGATGACCGAGGAACCAGATGCCAATCAAAACCTCTGCGAGGCGCTTCAAAGAAATAACTTATGAACATTCTTTCTTGGGGATAGTACAATTTGGGACAGTCAACACTGCTGGCTGTAATGTACAGAACCTCTGTTTTTAAGATATGTAGATTCTTATTTAATAACCCACCTCCCTTGTTTTTTTAAACATAAAATGTGTCATATTCTGAGAGAAACTGTTCTGATTTAAAGCGTTTAAAGAGTTTTAAATGTTTCCGTTTTTACATTTAATTTTTGTCTTGGCAACTGGTAGGAAAACTTGAATTGCCCTTTTCACTTGCTGAAGTGAAGCATGGGAGCTCTGCTGCTGTGTGGCTCACGAATGGGACACAGGACACAGCCCCTGGTGTACATGCTGCCTGTTCTAATGGTTTTTACGTGAGAGCATGTAGGGCAAGATCAGGGATTATCTTTTGTTCAGATGCCTTTTCCTTCTTTCTTGGAGACTGGGTAAGTTTTACTCCTCAGTTTGCAAAACTTGGTGGAAGAATTTAGTGATGGATCATGTCTCTGAACAAAAAGGACAAAAGGTAGGAATAGGACAAAAAGTGAAAGGACAAAAAGTAGAAACGGGACAAAAAGTAGAAGGAAGATTGGATTCCTATTTGCAGTACAATCAGCTTTGTGGCATCCTGCACATGGCAAATGTCTTTTAAATTCATTTAGGCTGGTATTTTATTTAAATGATGCTATGAATTCTCTGTTGCCTGTGTCCTGGCAGGAAAATCTTCAGGAAACCTGTGCTGATTTGTGCTGTTCTCCCATATCTCCAGACATTATTCCTTCTACTTAAGAGGTCGCCTGCATCCAGCAGCTCTGTGTCTGTCGGTTGTTTACTTGCCCAGCAGCACCTAGGACTGCAAGGCCATGTTCCCCATTCCTGTGACTGTTCATAAACACCTCTCAGGGGCACGGGAGTTCCACAGTGCTGTGGGAAATGAAGTTGTGCAGCATTAACCTTCCAGGGACCTGAAGGTGGGAAGTAGGGAGGTATTTCCTACCTCTCGCAGCTCTCTTAGTGTGCTGGCTGGGTTATTTTCACACTATACACATCCTGATAGTTCAGAGAATGGGGACTGGCTCATCATGGTTCAGACTGCTCTTAATCTCCAACACTGGATATTAGCCCTCTGGCCCTGCCCACCCTCACACGCGCCTGCAGCTTGTGTCCAGTGGAGAGATATTTTGGCAGATGATGGGTGGAAGTTCATTCCATTGGAGAAACGTTTCTCTCTGAGTCAGGCATGTGGGAAGGATAGTCCAATTTTACTACATTTATTTTATCTACTTGAAAGCTTTTTTTTAATGTATTTCCCACTAAATTGTAACCTGGTGTATTTATGTATATTAACAGGCAAACTGCTGTTTGATAAGCTTGGTCCTTCCTGAAAAGTATCTTGTTTTTTACAGAAATAAAAAGTTGTGTTTGTTGAAAACATTCTTTATGCAGCTGTGTGCGTGGGTTTGATTTGGTCAAGCTAAAGCCATCCTAATAAATGTGAACAGGAGATTTACAGCTGGGGATCTGTTCCTCACAACTCCTCAGAACTCAGTCAAGTTCTTCCGTACTTCCATGCTCTTTTGCTGCCAGGTAGGTGGCTTGGGTGTGGAAAAAGCTCAGCGCTACCGTAGAGTCGCATAATGGTTTGGGCTGGAAAGGACCTTAAGGTCATCTAGTTCTAATCCCTGTCATGGGCAGGGACACCGCACACTAGATCATGTCACCCAAGGCTCTGTCCAACCTGACCTTGAACACTGCCAGGGATGGAACATTTACCACTTCATTGGGCAACACATTCCAGTGCCTCACCACCCTCATAGTAAAGAACTTCTTTCTATGTAACCTGAACTTCCCCTGTTTGAGTTTAAACCCATCACCCCTTGTCCTTTCACTACACTCCCTAATGAAGAGTCCCTCTCCAGCATCCTTGTACAAGGGCCCCTTCAGCTACTGGAAGGCTGCTCTGAGGTCTCCATGCAGTTTCTCTTCTCCAGGCTGAACAGCCCCTATGTTCTCAGCCTGTCTTCACATGGGAGGTGCTCCAGCCCCTGATCATCCCTGTGGCCTCCTCTGGACTTCCTTCAAAAGGTCCATGTCTTTCTTACATTGAGGACACCAGAACTGCACACAGTGCTCCAAGTGGGGTATCACAAGAGCAGAGTAGAGGGGCAGGATCATGTCCCTCGACCTGCTGGTCAGCACGCTTGGGTCCTTTACCATGAGCAGCTTTCCAACTGCTTCCCCAAGCCTGTAGTGTTGCTTGGGGTTGTTATGGCCCAAGTGCATAACCTGGCACTTTGCCTTGTTGAACCTCATCCCACTGGCCTTGGCCCAGTGATCCAGCCTGTCCAGATCCCTCTGCAGAGCCTCCTGCCCTCCAGCAGACCAATTGCCTCTCCAGATCTTCAGTGAAGACATTAAAAAACACTGGCCTCTGGTACTGAGCCCTGAGGGACACCACTAGTGACCAGTTTCCAACAAAGAAGGGGCACAGGAAAGGACACAATTAACAATTATAACATAACATAAATCCCAAGTCCCATGAGCAACAAAAATGATATATAGACCACCAGGAGATAAATGACAATGGAATTGAGTGCGCCCTCAGCAAG
>NW_009928281.1:1458-1870 GCF_000696875.1 Nestor notabilis | reverse complement strand
ACCCAAACCAGGCTGGGATTCTGTGGTTTCTCCCTATTTTTTTGGGGAGTAAAAGAGTAAAAAAGGAATTTATCCATTTGATAAATGGGGGTCGGCTCAGAGGCGTTTTTAAACCAGCTGCACTTGCCCTGAGCTCTGCTCCTGGAGCTGCTGCCACCCCTGCAGCCACACTGGGTTTAAATGCAGCAGGAGAAAGGGCAGCAGCATTAGGCATGTTTAAAATCACCTGCCTAAAACCCAGCTGGTGTTTCAGACCCCCTCGCTGTGAACGCGTGAAGCAGCGGGGCAGGGCAGTGCTGAGCAATTAGTTTACTCTATCAAATGGTTCTTATTTAATCAGTCTGCAGCAGGGTTTGCAGCTCGGGCTCGGGGCTGAGTGTTCTGTGTGAACCGTGGGAGGCTGGAGGGAAGG
>NW_009928281.1:0-1427 GCF_000696875.1 Nestor notabilis | reverse complement strand
CCTGCAGACGCTCCGGGTTCACCCTTCAGAGCTGGAGTCGGTGCAGCTGGAAGCTGGGGAAGCAGGTGGCTGCTCCGTGTTGTCCTTGGGCTGTGGAGACAGCAAACAGGAGCTGGCACACATCCTGCTCCCGCCGCCTGCTCTGAAGTGCAGGGAGCTCCCCCACAGGCTGCAGCGTGGCTGGAGGTGAGGAGGGCGGCTCTCGGGCTCACTTGCCCTCTCCTTCCCCCCTTCTTCTCCCATTCCAGTGCGGCATCGTCCTGGGAGCTCTGCTCCTGGTTTTCTGCTCCTGGATGACTCATCAGTCCTGCATGTTCCTGGTGAAATCGGCCAACCTCAGCAAGCGCAGGACCTACCCCGGCCTCGGTGAGGATTCTCTCTCTGGTTTGGTTTTTAACTGCAGTTTTCCTTGGCCCTCCTTCACAACCTTCACACTGGTATTGTTGGAATAGCACATGGTTTCCCGATTGTGGCCTTCAATTTGCCTTGTTTTCCTCTGTCAGCCTCTCCCCATGTCCCCAGGGGAGCGTGAGGGTTTAATTCTGCTCTCAACAGTGCAGTTAATAGGCACAGAATTGTTTTGGCTCTGCAGGGCAGGGGAGGAGATGCGGCGCCGACTGATCCAAACCCAAGCTCCGGGAGCTGGCGGAGCGGGTGTCTGGGGCAAATTACTGCTTGGGTAGGAAAGCCACGAGCTTCCCCACCCAGTGTGCTGCCGAGGACACCGGGTGCTGCCAGCGGGAGCCTGGCACGGAGCTGGGGCTGCCTCAGCCCAGCAGAGCGGAGAGGAAACGGTGCTCGAGCTTCCACGCAGCCAAGGAAAGCAAAACATCTGCAGGATTCGTGTGTGGGGTTTGGGGCAGAGCTCGGCGCCAGGGCTGGCCTCTGCCTGTGTGCTCTCTTCCGACTCTGACCCACCCGGGGCCAGGAGGAGGTGATGGGGCTCCAGTCCTCTCCGCTGGCTTGTGAAACAATGGGGAAAAGTCCTCTCTTACTTGGTTTCCCTTATTTCTGTGGGGAGGAGGGAGCTGGCTGGCACTGCCCATGGTAGGAGCGCTGCAGAGGCGCATGGCTCGCTGTGTTGCTGACAGATGGGTTTCCTCCATGCTCAGACAGCCCGATGTGATGCTCCCAGGCTGCTTTCTTGGCTCCTGCCCAGTTGTATCTGCTCGAAACTGAAAAGATCAAGAAGCTCCGTGGTCTTGGAGGCTGTGCTGCGATGCTGGAAGGAAGGGGGAGCCCCCCAGGTAGCGTCTGACTTGGCCTCACCACTCCAGCCCAGCTGCCCCCTCACAACAGGTCTTTGTGTGCTGCTTCTCCCAAGTACAGAGAGTCCCCTCCACCTTGGAGCGTCTCCCGGGAAGAAGGGATCCTCTGCTCTTCGGAAGCCAAGGGACTCGAGTACACAGAGAGCCAGTAATGCCTCT
>NW_009928280.1:0-284 GCF_000696875.1 Nestor notabilis | reverse complement strand
CTTTCTCTAACGTAGAGGATGCAAAATGGCACTTTATTACGTAATGAACAGGGTTATATAATCTCCCAAGAAGCCTCGCCCATCGTGGGTGGTTACTGCATTCCTGTAACGTAAGCACGTAAGCACGTAATCTTCCGACCGTCCATACTGCCACCCAGCGTCCATAACAGTGTACTGCAACATCTCCCCCTCCCCATGATTAGTTAAAAACATACAAACCGTGCAAAAGTGTGACATGATCACTTCCGTTAGTATAGTGCAAATAAGGTGACGTGTGATCAAAA
>NW_009928279.1:895-3885 GCF_000696875.1 Nestor notabilis | reverse complement strand
TTAACTATCATATATATATATATATATGAGAGTTAATTCTTTAAAGCACTCAGGCAGGTTACAAAGTGTGTTTGTGTTTTAGTAATACATAACTTCCCTACTACCAGAAAAGCAAGCTTCTTGCTAATTAGAGCTTACAAAAACTAAATCCAAGCAGCAGAAAATTTCCCTTGTAATAAACATGTTTTATTAGACTCGAAAAGAAGACAAAAATAATTTGTTCTCCGCTCCCTGTACAGAGCATTAGAAAGAACACAAAAAGCCCAGAGCACTACACAGTTCAGAAATTTCTATAGAAGGCAAAGCAGGGAAAAAAAAAAAAAAAAAAGGTGGCTTATATAGAAGACTCCTGAACAGGCTGACCAAAGGACCACGCTCAGTGGGCATGTATCGTAAATTGAGTGGTTACAAATAGGCTACACTGACACACATACAGCAGCTACAAAAATTGATGGTACAACCTCCAAATGAGAAGCATCTATTAATCCTTATAAATAAATACAAGGTAAACTATATTTATATAATCTACATAATGTAACATATGAACACATGGCAGGGCTGGTAATAAAAAGGTTTGGGTTTAAAAACTGTCTTTGTTATGCCAACACTCTAAACCACTCACTGCCAGTTGCCAGGGCCCTACCAAAGAGCAGGAACTAAAACATCATCCAGTCCTGCCTGTGAATATGTTCTAACACATTCCTACTTGCAAGTCCCAGTGGCAATCAGTATGTGCTACACTTAGACATTTCCCCTTTCTTTGGTTAGAGCTCTTTCACCAGCTGTCACTGATTTTAATGGCAAAACAAGTTCTGACACAACCTCAGAATCAGACCCCCAGAAATTAGGGATTAACTTGAGGGAAGTGACTTAAATTTAGAAATTTGCCTTGAAAAATATAAGATCTCTTTAATGCATCTAATGATATTTTTTGTTTGCATTTCAATTCGCTGTAGCTAGTCCTCCCTCCTTAAAAACTGCCAGTCACCACAACATTTCATTTTACCCCAGCAAAACAAAGTGGTACTGCCAAAAGCAGACAGCTTTTTGAAAATTAAATTAACACCAAAATTAAAGTAATTAAAGTAGCAATCACCATATGAAAGGCTTCTCAGCTCTCTGCCAAGGCACCATAGAAGGAAAAGTGACTAGACTCATCAGACAGGAAGCCCACCTCTACAACAGGATGACAAAAACGGAAATTGTCTTCAAATTATTGTGCAAATGAGGCTTCCTTAGCAGGATATCAGTTTCTCCCCCTGCTGTGACCATTCCAGATAGGCAAAGGTCAACAATCACCTTGGAAAGATAAGCCAGGTAAAAATCCCAACCAAAGCACAAGTTCCAGCTCCACTCAAGCCCTTTAGCAAGGTATTTCTACTAATCATCATCAGAACAATATACTTCTTAGCTAAGGGCTATATGAGTTGCATCATCAACAGTAAAGCATAATTATGGGATACTTTTAGTGGCTGAACAGTACTAAATGACCACAGCACCGCATACTGAATGTGGCTTATGTACAGCAAAACTTGATTTTAAGAAGGCATCTGAGTGTTTTGAGTCCCTAAACCTTGAGTCTTCATTCCCAGGAGAAAAGTTCTCATTCAAGCTTAAAAACAAAGAGATGCAAGCTGTGTTCTTGGCTTCCCCGCTAACTGCTTTAGGAATGGAGCTTAGAGAAAATGGCTTTGGAGGAGCTTGGAAATAGAGCCAGAGCAAATGTCACTTATGAATCTATAATTAGAATCTGTACACAACCTTACATCTAGTAGTGCAAACCTCAACTCACCAGTGAAAGCTCCAATGCCAAGGTATGAAACTGTCATTTGGTGTCATCAGCTCTTAGGCTGCTGGCCTCACAACTGCAAGTGCTGTTCTGACAAACAGTTATAATCGGAAGCAAGCAAAAGCAGGGTCCAAACTTCCCCCTGTTAAAGCACACCAACTGCCATCTCTTAGCTTCCCTCAAATGAAATAGAACCACAATGCCTCTATGTGCAAGAGTGAAACTAGGAAAAGAAGGGACGACTAAGCTGGGGGGACTCTAAGAAAGCAAAGATAATGCAAATCAAAGTAATGCAGGGGGACACACACAAATCCATAGTAACTTACCTATACTCTCTAAAAGGCAAATATTATACATGTTGGTGCCAATCTGTACACAGCCAAGTTCCCAAGCAAACTGCTGTTTTTATAAAAATCTAGAAAAACATAACCAAATTGATCATAATCCAGGGTCTGGAATAAACAGGGGTCCAGTTATAAAATATCCTTTATTCTTTCATATTAAGCACTGATGCAAATGCTTGCTTGCTTTGGGCATTTTAAATAGCAAAATAGAGGGATGGGGAGGAAAAAAAAAATCACTCAAAATGCTTTTTATACTATGAAAATTTTTCCGTACAGTCAGTGGCAACACTTGCTCCTCTGACCATTTACTCCAAAATAAATGCAAGTATACAGCAAACCTGAAATTACTTGCAAGGATACAATCTGTAACCACGTGGGGTATTCTTACTGTAACACATACACAGCTAGAACTGCGGCAGTTTGAAGTTCCTATGCTGCTTTGTAACATCACTCTAAGGAAAGCAAGCTAAAAAAGGACAATTCATGGAGACCAACAGAATTTTCTTAACCTAAAAACAACGAACCTCCTCTCTTGTGCCAGCCCTGCTGTGCTTACTCCTTCCTCTGTCATCACAAGAGGAAGAAAGTGGATTTTTAAGAAAATGCAGGCCCGCAGCACAGAACTATGGTTACATGGATTCAGATACATGAACCAACAGCTCACTGACACCAAAAAAGCAGCACAGTACTCTCATCTTAGTTGCTACACAGTCCTCCCTCAGAGGATCTCACCGTCTGGTACAGCCAGTTAAATTCAGACCTGAGAAGTTGCTATCTTCTGGTCCTTCCCTTCAGGGTGAGGGGGGTAAACCAACTCACAAAGGGGCTGAATAAGCTGCACAGCTGATGAAGGGAAG
>NW_009928279.1:315-879 GCF_000696875.1 Nestor notabilis | reverse complement strand
GAAATAAGCACTTGGGAGCAGGACAGAGGTGGCTACAGAAATAAGACGTTGTCCTGCCCTGTTAGGAGCCACACAGCCACAGGAAAATACTCACTTGCCCTTCAAACAAAGGGCAAACACACAATGTGAAATAGATTTTTCTAGCCCCAAACTTCATCTTTGCCAGCATAACAACTGCCTAAATCCCGGTTTTGAGAAGGTCAGCTGCACGGGTACTGGCCTCTGCAGGATTCAGCCCTGCTACTGCAACTGCTCATGGACTTTGTGTGCATAAGAGTGAAGCAAGCACACACATCATCAAATCACAGGCTGGTTTAGGTTGGAAGAGACCTTAAAGCTCATCCAGTTCCAACCCCCTGCAATGGGCAGGGACACCTTCCACTAGAGCAGGTTGCTCCAAAAGCCCCTGGATAGGGGAAAGAATCAGAAAACAAATCATGCAAAACTTATGGGTTGAATTAAAGACACTTGAACAGGATGGGAAAAGATGAGAATAATACTGATAAAATATACAAAACCAGTGCTGCACAAAGCAGTTGCTCCCCAGCTGCTGACAAATGTCCA
>NW_009928279.1:0-249 GCF_000696875.1 Nestor notabilis | reverse complement strand
GTCCCCCCCCAACCGGGGACCCCTCCCCCCGACACAAGGTACCAGGTCTTGACCCCGTGTGAATGCACCGCAGCCACCACCTTCACCTGAAGGCAAAGTCACCACAGAGCCTCAGAGCGACGCTGAGGGACAGCGGTCGTTAAACCCCACCCCGGGACGGCGCCGCACACGCCGGGAGAAGCTGGCACGGGAGGGACAGGGTGCAGGGAACCGCTGCAGACGAGGCCAAGGCAGGGCACGAATGGCGGT
>NW_009928278.1:4796-5073 GCF_000696875.1 Nestor notabilis | reverse complement strand
GCACCCTGCACCCCTGCGGCACAGCACTGGGGCAGGCGGGGGGTACCCCACCACAGCCCCCTGGTTCCCCTCGGGGGATAAATGAGCGCTGGCATGTCCCTGAGAGATGGAGGAGCAGCGGTACCCACCAGGGCTGGTCGCTACAGCAACCCCGCACCCAGCACGCCGATGGCAGTGTGATGCCATCCAGCAGTGGGTTTGTCACCGCGGTGTTGTCATGGCAGTCACTCGCAGCGCCGCCAGAGCCCGCGGCAGGCGCTGACACTTGCCCCGCCTG
>NW_009928278.1:4444-4705 GCF_000696875.1 Nestor notabilis | reverse complement strand
TGCGCTGCCTCTGCCTCCTGCTCCTGGGGGATCGCTGGTGGGACCTGGTGGCTGCTGAGCCCTTGGATCTCTGCATCCCTCACACAGGGTGCTGGGACATCACTGCGCATCCCGAACCACGGCGCACCACGAACAGCCCCTCTCACCTCTCGCACACCCGGACCGTCCACGCGGCGATGATCCAGAGGGAAATGCTGAAGACCAGCAGCACCGTCCCGGGGCAGATGGTCATAAGAGTCTTCATGACGACGCGGGAGGTGA
>NW_009928278.1:3669-4335 GCF_000696875.1 Nestor notabilis | reverse complement strand
GCGCAGGAACATGGGGATGGACAGGATGATGTCCACATCTGCCTCTGCCCGAGAAGGTGTGTAGGAGAAAGCCAGGCGGGCTGTCCAGAAAAATTTGTACTCCCCGGGGATGGGGTGAATGGCACAAACCAGCATCTCCAGGCTGATGTAGAGGATGCGCTCGTACGTCATCGCTATCCGCCAGTCGTCAGCGCCGTTGTCGATCACAAAGAGCTACCAGGATGCAAAACCACACAGTTACCAGTGGCCGTGGTAACCAGTGCCCCACCGGCATCACACCATGGGCAGTGGCGGGAGCCTTGCAGAGCTGGGGATGCCTTTGGCCAGAAGGGCTGGGGATGGATGGGAGAGGAAAAGGTGGGAATGAGCTTTTACCATCCCCTCTGCTGCTCTCCTGATGTGTTTAGGAGATGGCCACAGCGCTGGAGACACCCCAGAGAGCTTTAGGGTGCCTGGAGCACACAGGCAGCATAGGGACAACCCTCTCCTACCCGCTCACATGCAGTGGTTGGCCGGAGCCTTGCGCAGGCACAGAGCTGCAGTGCCACAGACCCACCGTGCCACGCAGCGCCAGCGTGACCCACCCCAGCCCCTTCACTCCCGCCCCATCCCGAGTGCTAGGGCAGCTCTGGGCGGGGGGGGGGGGGACCACACCGCCAGGGCCCC
>NW_009928278.1:3308-3535 GCF_000696875.1 Nestor notabilis | reverse complement strand
GGGACACTGCCCGAGCCCAGGCGATCACCCACCCCATCGGTGGGTCCCTCCCAAGGCTGCCGTCAGCTCGTGCTGGGTGCAACAGGGACACTGGTGTCACCTACAGCCCCGGGGACACACTCAAGGCCTCTCCACAAGCAGCACTTGGCAAAGGCACCCCTGGGAAGGGATCCAAGGGGGATGTGGCAGCCAGTGCTACCATCACCGGCGTGTCTTCTACCCCCGAA
>NW_009928278.1:1077-3166 GCF_000696875.1 Nestor notabilis | reverse complement strand
TGACTCATGGAGCGGCCGTCCCTGGCCACCTCCCTTTCTGTTGGGAAAGCTCCACTCCTTTGAGCTGCTTTGTTTGAGAGATTGTTTATAGAACTGCTCCAAGCTGTCAGGGGAGATCCTCAGGCATTTAGCGAGCTGACAGCCCATTCCTTCCTGGAAAAGGGTGTTAAAAATAAACAAATAAGCGAGAGGAAAAAGGCAGGGAGCCCTTTGCGATGGGGGTTTGCAATGGGCCAGGTTGGGGAAGGGAAGGAGCAAGGAGGGATTCAGGCAGGTTCCCCCTGCAGCAGCCCCTCAGCCCTGGACCTGCGGCACATCAGCACATCGCTGCGGGTTTCCATGGCAACCCTGGTGCGGTCCAGCAGTACCCAGCGGGGCATCCCCAGCACGCCAACATTCCAGCATCCCCAGCATCCCAGCACTGGCTCTGGCACAGGAAGGAGCAAGCCTGGGGACCACCACCACAGCTCTGGTCAAGTGAAACACAAGTGAAGCCTCTGAGAAGCCACATGGGGAGTACAGACCAGAGGCACCTCCACAGGGCTGAGCCTGGTGATACCCAGGCAGAGGTCCCAGCAGCACTGGTGGCGATTCTGCACGTGCTCAGGGCAGCGAAGAGGGAGGGACACACACAGTGAGGAGCAGGGAGCAGAGCTGGGAGGATGGGGGGACACCCCCTGGCTGGTGGGTAATGAATGGGCAGGGGGACACCCCAGGGACCTGCTGCCATCCCAGCCCATTGATGACAGTGGGCACAGGCAGCTGGGGAGGGGACAGGCAGAACCCAGACCCCAGGCACAGTGATGGCCCAGCTCTGGAGAGCCTGAGCACAGGAAGAGCTGCAAGTGTCCCAAAGGACTCAGCAATTAATGCAATTAATCACAGAACACAGCCTGGTTTGGGTTGAAGGGACCTTAAAGCTCCTCCAGCTCCAACCCCTGCCACGGGCAGGGACACCTTCCACTAGAGCAGGTTGCTCCAAGCCCCTGTGTGCAACCTGCCCTTGAACACTGCCAGGGATGGGGCAGCCACAGCTTCTCTGGGCACCCTGTGCCAGCACCTCAGCACCCTCACAGGGAAGAGCTTCTGCCTGAGAGCTCAGCTCAGTCTCCCCTCTGGCAGGTTAAAGCCATTCCCCTTGTCCTGTCCTTCCATCCCTTGTCCAAAGCCCCTCTCCAGGTTTCCTGCAGCCCCTTTAGGCACTGGAGCTGCTCTGAGGTCTCCCCTTAAGGAGCCTTCTCTTCTCCAGGATGAACCAGCCCAGCTCTCTCAGTGCTGAAGAAAGAGGCTGAAGCTGCTCTGGGGCCAGGGGCAGTCTGGCAGTGCCACAGCAGGGTGAGCGCAGCCCCCACTTAGGCCAGAGGGACGAGAAGCTGAGGATTTACAGCTCTCTCAGCCCCCCTTCCATCCCTGGCCGGATTATCAGCAATCCCTTTAGAAGCACCCAAGAGATAATAGGGCGATCAGCAGCCAGCATGGCTTTGCCTGGAGCAAGTAAAGTCAAACCGATCTCATTCCCTTCCCTCGCGGTGCAGCCAGCCACCGGGACCGTGCGCGCTCGGGAGCAGGGATGTTGGCTCCGGACACGGGCAGAGCGGGGGGGAAGTCCCGCGGTGTTTGCACAACCAACCCTTTCCCAAGAATAACAAGCGGAGGAAGGTGGCAGCGCCAGGGCACGGCCCCCCCGGCTGCCCCCAGCAGCCGCCCTGGGGTAAACATCACCCGAGCACAGACCAGAGCACTCAAATATTTGCTCTGAGGCTCCAGTCCCCAGGCCCGGGCCCGGTGAGCACCAAAGCACCAGCGCACGGGGCTGAGGGCTGCGGTGCCCCTTCCCGGGATGCTCCTTCTCGCGCACAGCCGTTTGTTCCTCCCATCCCATTGAGCCGAAGCCGGATCCCACAGGGAAGCGCAGCCTTCCTGAAGCAAACTGGGGGCCCTTTCATTTCCCAGCAAAGGGAGGAAGAGAGTGGGCAGCCCTGATTAGGAAAGGATTTCACAGCTTTCCTTGGCACCTCAGCTGGTCCAAGCCCTTCCCGGCTGCAGCCTCCCACAGTCACCAGCAGCTCTGCCAGGCAGACCCCTTGGT
>NW_009928278.1:378-686 GCF_000696875.1 Nestor notabilis | reverse complement strand
GAGAGCAGCTCTTTCTCCAAAAGGGGTCTTGAATCTAATCCTGCCAAGTGTAATTTCCATCCTCCCCTTGCTGGCACAGGGACACCAACACCCTGGCCACATCTGCGGGAGCACAATATTACGGCACCCCAAGGGATGATCTAATTAGAATGTCCTCATAATTAGCTCGATGTAAATTAAACCAGCCCCTGATTCACTGGTGCCCAAAGCGGACCCCATCAGGAAGGGCAGGATTCACCAGCCTCTCCTACGGGCTCACCTCTGGTTCCCATTCAGCCATTGGCAAGCTCATGCTGCCACCGGCCGCG
>NW_009928278.1:0-267 GCF_000696875.1 Nestor notabilis | reverse complement strand
ACAGCCCCCACCCCCCCCCCCACCCCACGCATCGAGACCCGGCACGCTCGTGGCACACCGCACCTATCCTTTGCTCCCCAGCGCACCCGACTGCCTTCAGCCTCGCTCCTCTCCCCGGTGCTCCCCATCCCCACGGGGTATTTAACCACGGTGAAGGGACTATTTGCCGCGGAGGCGGTGGCGCATTGTTAACAACTTGGCTCCGGCCGTGCAATTGTGTGGATATAATGGCTGGTGCTGAGAGAAGTGCCGGGGACCAAGCAACGG
>NW_009928277.1:11765-13568 GCF_000696875.1 Nestor notabilis | reverse complement strand
CCTGAGCCAGGGCCCATGGGTTTTGCCCCCATCCCCGTCCTTGTGCTGCTCCTGCCAGGAGCTCAGGCACAAACACGTCCTGGGATCAGTGGGACATTCCCCACGTGCAGCTTGTGCCGCTGTCTCTCCCACCTCGACAGGAGCCGGGCACTGGCATCTCTTCACCAGCCGGCCCCCAGCCGCAGCACCCACTGCCCACAGCAGCCCCGAGGGGACACCGAGCCCCTGCTCCCAACCCCAGCCATGAGTGAGGGGAGCAGCCATTCCCTGTGACCGAGCAGGTTGTGTGTTCATTCCCTTCCCCTCCTTATCAGGTCCTGAAGGTCCTGTGCACCAACTAGACAAAGCAAACAGGTTTCTTCTTCCCCTCCCTCCCAGCTCAAGGTGCCAGGTCACTTACTCCCTCCCTTACTGGCCTTGACTGTCCCTGGCACCGGTGTTTGTGATGGCCCTGGCACAGGGTGCCCAGAGAAGCTGTGGCTGCCCCATCCCTGGCAGTGCTCAAGGCCAGGTTGGACACAGGGGCTTGGAGCAACCTGCTCTAGTGGAAGGTGTCCCTGCCCCTGGCAGGGGCTTGGAACTGGATGAGCTTTAAGGTCCCTTGCACCCAAACCTATTCCATGATCCTATGATCTCCCACCACAACACACACATCTAGACGAATTGTATTTTTTAAAATACTTTATTTCTCTTTTTCTCTCAATACTGACATTACAAAAAAAAAAAAAAAAAAAAAGGAAAAAAAAAAAAGAAGAAAATTACAAAAAGAAAAAAGCACTATAAAACATTCAGGTCTCATTGAAACCGAGAAAACCAAAGCAGCGCCGGGCGCTGTCCTGTCTTCTCGCTCGCGGTGTCCACCAGGCTTCTCTACCTCGAACTCCACAGGGACCAGTGGAGGGAACCGGTGGCAGTGAATGAAGGGGTGTTCTCACCCGGCCCCATATGCGCTGTAGGACTGTGCCCAGCCCCACGCTCGCCCCCCTGCCCCACGGGACCCTGCTTGAAGTCAGCAGATTCAATCCTGTCAATACAAAACCCGGGTTCCCTGGGGGTGGGGGGGGAATGTTTTGTTGGGGGTTTTCTCATGGTGGTGGAAGAGGAGCTGTACAAAAACACCCCGCGTTGAACGCGCCTCCCGCTCCGTGGGAGCCTGGTTTGTATCCTGGGAGGAGGAAAAAGGTGGGGGGGAAAAGAACCGGCGCGAGGCAGAGCGTGCCGAGAGAGGGTGGGAAATATAAAAATTCTCCTGATGGAAATCCAAAGGTTTGGTTTGGTTTGTTTTTTTAAAAAAATACAGCATTTGAAGGTGAAGCCACCAAACGGGCTCTGCCTCATGCGCCCCCCGGCTCCATCCCGGTCTCCTGGATGATCCGTCCCTGTAGAAAAAGAATATATACACACGCACCTCTCTATGACTAAAATCCCCATGTTTGACCTTAAATGCTAGTAAAACCTACAGCTCTGCTCACGCTCGGCTCCGCTTTTGCACCCAGACTTGTGCTACACACACACACATCCCCTTTTAGAGGGGGGGGTCGACGTGTTGTTTGGCTGAACCATCGCCCCCCCCCTTGGAAAAAATAAGAAAGAAAAAGAAAAGAAGTCAGGGTGCACCACGTCAGGAACCCCAGAATGGGCAGAGGAGAACCGCTGCGGAGTCTATCTAACAAGCTCTATATATATGTATTTAAAAAGAGGAGAAAAAGCAGCAATGCAAACTCAACACATCTGAACAAGAAAGCTCCACGCTGGGCTTCCCCCCCCTCCTCCTGCTGCCCATTGGGCACCGGGGACAGAGCC
>NW_009928277.1:10059-11699 GCF_000696875.1 Nestor notabilis | reverse complement strand
ACAAGGAGAGCGGACTACGGCTGCACTCGGCACCGTGGTCCCAAGTGAGAAACAGTCCGGCTACGGGGCGGGAGGCCACCCGTGATGGGCACAGCGGGACCCCCAACAGCAGCAAGTATCAAAGAGGGGAGAAGAAAAACCAACAGCGGGCACGGCAGATCCTGCAGAGTCCTATTTACAGTGCACCGGACCCCGGCCAGTCCAGCCTCTGGTGGGAAAAAGTGGCCTGAAAAAGCAGGTGACATAAAAAAACCCAACACGTGACGCACCTCCCGTGCCGCTGGCTTGTGCGAGGTGGGAAAGCTGGAGCTCGGGGTGTGAATAGAAAAGCTTTGGCAGCTGGGATGGACTGGAGCTCCCCTGCTGCCGGAGTAGAAACAGGCCAGGAGGGGCGGGTGAATGGATGGGCGGCTGGATGGGGTGGGATTTTGGGATAAAGGAAAGTGTTGTGAGGGTTGTTTTTTGTGGTTGTTTTTTGTTTTTGCATTTGAAAGTGCTGTGGCACCTCTGCTCCGTGGTGCTGCGGCACGTGCGTTTGGAGTATTGCTGCTTGGAGAGGAGTCCCCGGGCTTTAGGAGCACGGGAGGTGCTGCTTGAGGATCTGTCTCGTCTGAGGAGCTATTCTGTCCGGGAAGCGGATTTTGAACTCCACGATCAAGTCTCCTCGCTGGCTGGGGGCCTTGGGGAAGGGCAGCCCCTCCCCACGCAGTCTCTTCACTGTCCCTGGCTTGATGATATCGTTGCAGGGCAGCGGGATCACTCGCCCGTCAATGGTGGGAATGTTCACGGTGCAGCCGCACAAGGCCTGTGGGGGGAGAAGAGGAGACAACGCCATCAGATGGGGCTCACACCCCAAAGCATCCCCATGGTCCCCCCATCCCTTTGGGTGACGCTCAAGTGCATCGGCTGGCGCTCACCAGTGCGAGCCTGGGTCCCCCCTGGTGCCCTCCCACCAGGAACCGGGCTGCAGGAGAGGAAGAACACCCCATCCCCACCACCAGCGAGCGCTCTGCCACTCGCAGCAAAAGGACAGGCTAAATTTAGCCCCTTTTCCCAGCCTCCAGCAGCCGAAAATCCAGCTGAGATCATCGGATACCGCTGCGGTCCATCAGCTGTCACCCTAGAGAGCAGCCCGGCAGCTCTGCCCGGTGCTGGGGTTATCTATAGCACAGCCTGTGTGTCCTGTTCTCCCCCCAACAAGAGCCCCAAAAGGTGACACCGGTGTGGGGCAGTGCTGCAGGCACAGCACTGAGCTCTTCTAGAAGCCAGAGGGGCTGGTCCCTGTCACCAGTCCCTCATGGTATCACATCAGCTGTCACCCTAGAGAGCAGCCCGGCAGCTCTGCCCGGTGCTGGGGTTATCTATAGCACAGCCTGTGTGTCCTGTTCTCCCCCCAACAAGAGCCCCAAAAGGTGACACCGGTGTGGGGCAGTGCTGCAGGCACAGCACTGAGCTCTTCTAGAAGCCAGAGGGGCTGGTCCCTGTCACCAGTCCCTCATGGTATCACAGAATGGTTTGAGTTGGAAGGGAGCTTAAAGCTCATCCACTTCCAACCCCCTGCCACGGGCAGGGACACTTCCCACTAGAGCAGGTTGCTCCAAGTCCTGTCCAACCCCTGTTTGGTGGGCACCAGCCTGTTG
>NW_009928277.1:2806-10007 GCF_000696875.1 Nestor notabilis | reverse complement strand
CAAGAAAATCCTCATGTCCTTAAATAACACAGACAGCTCTGGCACACATGTGGGCAGGATCGTCTCCAGGCTCCCAGCAAGGGCTGAGGGAGAGATGCTTCTGGAATAGGAAATGTGTGTGTATGGAGGGTACCAGGGGTACAGCCTTCAGACTCCAGGTGGGGAGCTGGCCCTAGGGAGCCCAGCCCTCCCAAAACACCCTGCAAAGCAAGGAGAGGAGGATGCAATGACTATTTCTGGGGCAGATGGAGGAATGCTCTGAATTCCCCTCGCCAGGAAAAGCCTCCAGTGGCAAAGCAGCAACAGGCACCAGGACAAACATTTCTTCCCATGCTGGCCATGGGTGCTGGCCATGGGCTCAGGGATGACAGATGCGGGTGCTGCAGCTGAGCCAGGGATCCGTAGCAGTGATCACAGAGGGACCCATGCCAGAGCCTGCATGGCGAGCAGAGAGCAGGAGAGATGGGGCTGTCTCCTTGCACAGCTCATCTGCATTTGGTCTCCTCCTGGGAAGTGTGTCCTGCAGGAATAAGCTTTTCTGGCTGTGGGAGGATGCCTGTTGCCAGCTCCATGCAAGCAGTGGCAGCTTGGCTAATCTCCAGCAAGTAAAAGGAAGGGAAGAAAGGATGATCTCCTCCATCAAATGCATCACACAGGGATGCTGGAGCCCTCCTGCTCCCTGGTGCCCACCACCCCCCACCGTGGAGGGTTGGATGTGCCTGCGTCTGCCAGGGAAAGGACATATCTAGCCACAAAGTGGGAAGAAGAACAGGAACTCGCTCCCTGTGGAGCACGTGGATGGGGCAATGAGAGGGATGTGAGCAGGAGCGGGCGGTAACAGCGAAGGCAGACAGGATCTTAATGTTTCCTTCCTAGAGCCAAGATGCAAGAATCCGAGGCAATCACTCCTCCACCGTATGTCCCTGTTTTTAGTTCCTTCTTGCTCAACTCCTCTGGCATTTGGGAAAATGGTTGCTGAAGTAACCGCGGGAGCTGCCCTGCATCCTAGAAAGAGGCTGGGTTTCTCCCTGGGGATGAAATCACCCTGGGTTTGGTAGCTGTGAGAGCAGAGCTTTATCTAGGTCAGCGCTGGGTCCTCCTCCACTCCCAGCAGAGCTGCCGGGGGGGACGTCAGCACCGGTTGTGTCCCAGCCATCTGGATGCTTTGAGGAAGGTGACGCCAGGTAAAAGATGCAGAGCGAGGGCAGGCGTTAGGCAGCAAAGCCCCTGGGGTCTGCCTGCCAGGAGCAGTGTGATTCCTCCCTCCCTCAGCTTCCCACTGTGATAAAAGCCTGGAATCTTAGGAAGAGACACTTCCCTGCAGTCCCTCATACACCTCTGGTAACCAAACTGCACTGTGTCGGTCCAATAGGGCCAGACGTGAGGGCTGGGATGGCATTGCCTCCCTGGGTTGCTCTCCAGAGGGGTCTGTTGTATGGAGGAGGAAGAGGAAGATGCTCTCCTGAGTGCCTAAGCACTAGGTAGTTTACTTCCCACGGCTGCAGGATGCTGGGGAAGGGTCTCTAGGATGGCCACGAGTAGGGTCACAGAACTCACTGTCTGCAGGCTGGCACTGTGCTGTGCTGCTCTTGTGGCAGTGGAAGAGACTCAGATGGCAGGCTTACAAGGAGGAAGGATGCAAGGAGAGTAGCCAAGGCTGTAGGCTCAGCCACAGGCTGGATGAGGTTGTACTCAACACATTCTGAGGTGGTGGCATAGAGAGTTGGGAAGCTCCTGGCACCTGCTTGTGCTCCAGAGTACTTAAGGTTCTTCTCCTTATGGAAGATAAAAGCAGAAGAGTTATCGCCCTACGCTGGCAAACATGGGATGGGGATAGCAGCCAGGCTGGCAGCTCCCCAGGGATGTTGGGTTTGTGGTGGGGGAGGGCAGAGACCAGAAATTCCAGCTCGAAGAGGTGAGGAATTTGCCCAGACCAGCAATTTTCCACTTTGTGACTGCATTGTGCAAACCAAAGGCCAGCACAACACGCCTCGCTCACAGGGATGAGCACCATCATTCCTGGTGCAGCAGCACGTGGAGCCAGAGCAGGTTTCTCCACTTGCTGCTCAAAGGACAACTCCAGGCAAAAGTCCCTCCAGCCTCAGAAGTGTGTGAACCTGGACTAACATCAGCACAGCCAGCTTGGGGTTAATTCTACAGATAGGGGAATGCACAGAAGGAAGCATGTGAGACATGGCATGCCGGCTCCATAAATAAGGCAGTCTCTCCCAAGTATTTCTGGAGCAGACAGGGAAGCCAGCCACCACAGGAATAAACCTCTGCACTTCGCACTGCAGAGGAAATTCAGCTCCTGAGTTCAGATTAGACTTCATCTTGAGTTTTCTCCAGGAGCACCGAGCTCTGCTTGACCTGTGTGGCTGCTCCTTTCCCACAGTGTACCAGGTCACAGCCCCAGCAGGGATGCAGAGCCACGGCAAAGCTCCTCTGACTCACTGGCAATGTTTCACAAGCTCACGTTTCCCTACCTCAGGTTTGGCCCATTGAGCTCATTTCTGTGAAATGCATTTGAGAACATAAATCTGTCTCCAGGAAGAAAAGAAATCAGCTCATTAAGAAGACAGACAGCGTCTACAGTCTGAAAGGAACAGCAAATGGCAGCTGCACAAAACGTCAGTGTTAAGTGCAGCTGCCAGCTGGGATTTATTGAAAGGTAGTTATAAAGCTGCAGTGGTGAATGGCACATCTTGTGCTGGGTTAACCTGCCCTTCCTCTCCCACCTCCCAGCAGTTTGTTGGCTCTGATGGACCCAGGCCCACCGTGACCAGCAGGACTGACATAGGCAGTGAGCAAAAGCCAGCACAAGTACTTTGTTCATTTGGTTCTTCATGTAGGGGAGCCAGAACCAAGGCAAACAGCTAAAGGATTGCTCAGGGAGGGCAATGTAGCTGTTCTCCACATGACCCTGCTGTCTGCCCATGGGGAGAGAGTGCTATCCCGGACAGTAGCTAAGCCACAAGCAGGCTCAGCTGCAAGAACAAGCAGTGACCAGGCTCATGCCAACCTGGGTTTTCCCTTTTTCCTACAGAGCATCTGGGCTCTCTTCCACATGCGAACGAACATCCTACGCTAAAATAGAAAGACAAGACATATCGGGAAGGGAAACAACAAACAAATACCACCTGTACAAGCTCAAGGTGCGGTCAGCAGCGACCACAGCACCCGTGTCCTACACCTAGCATGGAGGTTGAGTGCCTCCAAACCCAAGAACCGGTTGGCCCCTGCAGCTCCTCTCTCCAGAGGTCTTTGCTTGTGTCTTTCCTGACCTACCTGGCCCTTCCCCATCGGCACAGGAGAAGAACCGACTCCTGTCTTGGCTCTGAGTGCCATGACCCAGCACCACCCCCACCCCATGGGATTTCCCACCCGTACCCACCTCTTTAAGACTGATGTTTGCCGTGTAGACCACGTTCGTTCCGTCCCTCTTGAAGTGCGAGTGAGGCTTGTCCTTGAGGATGAAGACGATGTCGGCAGGGATGTTGTCTGGGGTGGCGTCCCCTTCTTTGGGGAATGTGATTTTGGTTCCCTCCTTCCAACCCCGTTTGATGACAATGTTTAGGATCTTGTCCTCAGTCCGCATGGTCCGGCCGTCAGCGTTGAGCCTTCTGCGCGTGATCTTCATCCTCTTGGTGGAGCCATGGTAGATCTCTTCCAGGGACACCTTGAGCTCATGGATGACGGGTGGGTCTTGGACCTTCCTCCGTGTGTGCAGCGACTCTTGGTGCCGCCGGTGAACCCCGTTGATGCCATTGAAGCCAAACCGGCCGAAGGCACTGAAAGGGTCATCGTCTTCATCGATGTCCATGTCTTCCTGGTCAAAGCCATTGAACATTCGGGAGCGGCTGCTGGCGAAGAAGATGTCGAAAGGGTTGGAGCCTCCGAAGAAGGACGCAAAGGTGGCGTGAGGGTCTCCATGGAAGGTGTAGTGGAAAGTGTTCCCTGAGCCACCTGAAGAGCCACCTCCAGTTTTGAGACCTGGAAGAGAAAGGGGAAGACAAGACATGAATGCTCCCTGCCAGCTGATGCCATGCCGGGACGGCACTTTCCAGGCAGGATCATGGTCTCTGCTGGCTCTGGGCAGACCTTCCAGTGTCTCCTAAGGGTACAGGTCACCTACTCCAGCCAGTCACCTGCAAAAACATGAGGCAGGAAGATACCAGTTCAACCTGTGACAAACAGTGCTGCTCCTACACTCACCAAGCCCAAAATCTGATCAGATTTTGTCCCTGCTATTCCTACTGAAGTTCTTCTTTGGTCATCTCTACCTAATTCATGCCCTTTAAACACTTCCTGACCAGCCCATCTCTGTTTTCAGGCTCCCTTCTGCCCAAATTTTCCTGTCTCTTGGGCTGCATGGATGGCCACAGTCCGGAAGCATCATGTCCTGTATATGAGAACAGGTTTTGACCTCATGGGTGACCATGCAGGTGGAGGTCAGCAGACCTCCAGGTCAGCACACAGCTCCCTGTGTACAGACTGTACAAAACACCAGGTAAGCTCAAGGTCTGGATCCTTTTGCAACCATTCCCATGGGAAATTCCCCTGACAGGTCCCATGCTGAGCCTTATGACACTGCAACTCCACCAAGGTCCCAAGCAGCCAAGGCACATGATAAGTGCCCCTCCAAAGAGGTCACACACGCTCTGTGAGGCTATTTTTGACCAGGAGGGGTGGGAAGGGTTAAGCCAAGCCTAGCTCAAGGACTATTTTCAGGGCACAACAGTGACAGTGATAGACTATTTCTGACGAGCTGTCCCTTGTGCCAGACCCCCCCCATCACTGCACTGGAGCAAGTTTGGGAGTCTGATTGATGAAATTAATATTGTGGGTGGGTCAGGGGGGGCTTTCACTTCACCTTGGCTACCACATGGACCCAGAAGCCCCTCAAAATGCTGATCTCCAAGACATGTTGCTCCAAAAAATGTCATTTGATGGGAAATGAAAGGTTTCCATTGGCCATGACACTGATGGAGCAAGAAGGGGGCTGCTCTTCCCTCCCTCCTTAACTCAATTCTTTATTTTAGGTGTCTTCAGGTGATGGGCATTTCACCGAATCCCCAGGGAGCCCCTGTCCCCTAACAGACTGTACAGCCAGGAGGTTTCACCTTTAATCCCGTGACGCCAGCCTGAGCTGGGTCCGATTTCCTCGGCCTTGCCTCTGGGGAAAGGCTGGTTTCCCACTTGAGGCAGCCTCTTCTCGTCTTACAGGGTGGCAGATCACTGCGCCCGGTGCATCCATCATAGCCCTGACATAACTAACAGGTCAAAATTAACCCGCTGCTGGTTAATTCTACTGGTGGCTCATTAAGAGGATGCACCTGCCTGTTGACAGGGCTGCCTCTTCCCCCCAGCAGCCTGTTCCTGCCAGACCTCCTGCTCTTTTAAGCACCCAAGTCCTGGGCTGATTAATGCAGATGCTATTCGGTGCTCTCCTCGAATGGGGTTGCGCTCTTCCATCTTCGACTAATAAGGCCGCCTGTGGTGGAGCGGCTCTTCTCCTCCTCCTCCTCCTCTGTGCCAACCACCAGACAACAGCAGCCACTTGGTTTCAAAACAAGGACCTGTTACTTAAATTGGGAAAAGCTTTGAATCCTGTAGGTCAGCCTGTACCAGGGAGGACTGCGGGACAAGTGCCCAAACGCGTGGAGAATGTGGGCAAAACCAATACTTCTCCACTGGGATATTTAGGTCAATTAAAGGGCTGCTAATGAATTAACCAGGTATGATCCAGGAGGTGAGGTGAGCTCTTTCCAATTCCACTGTCTCAGCTAGGTTTTGGGGCAAAGGGCAGAGAGAGCCCTGCCATCCCAGGAAGCAGGGTGGAAAAGCAGGGTGACCCGGAGAGGAACAGGATGAGAGCGGATTCCTGGCACCTGTGGAGCCTTCACTATCCCCAGTTCCAAGCTACCAGCCCCATTTCAGGTGCAGGCATGAACCCTCTGTGTGAAAAAAGCCTCCCTTGCCTACAAAACCCAATCTAGACCACCACCACCCATGCCTCCAAGCAGGCAGTGCTTGTCCCCTTACCTTCCTCCCCATACTGGTCGTAGACAGCTCGCTTCTTGGGGTCACTCAGGACATCGTAAGCCTCTGCAATCTCCTTGAACTTCTCCTCGGCGTTGGGGTCTTTATTCTTATCGGGGTGATACTTGAGAGCCATTTTCCGATAGGCTTTCTTGATTTCATCCTCATTGGCACCAGTCTGGATGCCCAGGATCTTGTAATAGTCCTTCCCCATGACGGCGACGCTGCCGGGAGCCGAGTACTTATTCCTGAAAGCACAAAGACAGCCCTGGGTAAGGTGAGCACTGCGCTGGGCTCGGCTGGGGATGGGACCCACACGCACTTATCGCGGAGCCGGTGCTCCCTGCGCCCCACCGGCCAGCAGCACCACAGCCGGCTCAAGTCCACGCTTCCCAATGGAGGTCAGAGCCCCGGCGCCAAGATGTGTCCTGGCTCTGGCTGTAACCCACTGAGCCCTAAGGCAGGGACAGGGACACTCATCTCTGAGGCTGAAGGGAAGAGGGAGAGCTTGAAACAGGGCATGGCATTATAAGGGCCACGCCACTGCTCACGTCAGGCCGGGATCGTGTCCTCCCCCTGTCCCTGGGTGGGCCAGGAGGGCTGAGCTATGCCTATATGTAGCCAGCAGCCTGTGTGCGTCCCCTCCTCTCCCAGCCAGGGACCTGGGATGGGAGTTGGGGTGATGACAGCAGGTTTTTGGAGGCTGAAAGCAGCGCCAGGGACCACGCTGCCGCCTTCACCTTAAAGGAACTTCAAACATTTTGTTCCTGAAAGCAATTGGCATTCAGCTGGAGATAAATGCCTCCGGCTGTCAGAGCCATAATTTGTATTTAGCGAAGAGGGAACGGAGCCGTTAGACAGAAACATCTTGTGGTGGTGGGAGGGCGGGTTTTTTTTTTCTTTTTTTTTTGGTTTAAAAAGAAAGAAAAAAGAAAAAAAATCCCCACCAGTTTCTTGCCTGACTTGCACTCTCCGAGAGCCTCCAACTGCATCTCACAGCGAGCCAGAAACACAGGGCTCACTCGCTCCATCACGCGGGGGCCGAGGCTGGGGCCATGCCTATACTAAGGCATGGAAAATCCAGTGGCCGTAATTCATTCCCCAGTCACACTGCCGGAGTCACAGAGACCCAGTGAGCAGCCAGGAGGGCAGAGGCTGC
>NW_009928277.1:2047-2776 GCF_000696875.1 Nestor notabilis | reverse complement strand
GGTTATCCAGCAGCAAACTCTGGACACCCCGAGCATGGCCTGGTCCCCACTCACAGCTCAGTACTTGCTGTGTGGCCTCCCCTTCTCCCAGCTGACCTCCTGCCCTCTGTTAAAGCCCTCCTGCTCACATCCAGCTCTTTGTTACCATCCAGGTTTCACCCCACCCTTGCTCCAAACACCCCTGGACAGCCTCAAACCATCATAGCCACCCCCAGCAGACAGATTCCTGTATGGGGTGTGAGCCTTGACCCTTTACCTTCACCACCATACAAGTTGACAGATGTTCCCCCCCATCCTTAACTCTATCCATAAGCACCCGTGGAAATCACAGAGAGATCCCCCAACCATAGCAGCTCAGATGAGGGTGGCCAGGGTCACCACAGCCCTGCACTGAGCCCCTGGCGTCCACCTATAGGTGGCCTTGGGTCATGCCATGGGCAATCTCCCCTCCAGAGCTGGGTGTCTGTAGAGAGGTTGGAAATTGGCCCCACACTTGGCCACCTTCATCCAAACCACCAACCTCTGGAGCAAACAACTGCTCCAGCCACAGAGCAGGTGCTTTGCTGTAGGTGGGAAGAGAGCAAAGGCATGGCAAGGCATGGACCTCTGAAGGACATGGTGAGGTGAGATAAGGGCACCCATGGATTTGTGCAGCACAGAAGAGGTGGGAGAAGGTCCCTGTGGGTGTAAAGAGCATCCGACAGCGTCTCCCACGGCAGCCCCTGGTGC
>NW_009928277.1:925-2016 GCF_000696875.1 Nestor notabilis | reverse complement strand
GCCACCGGTGGCCCTTGGTGCCAGCTCCTGCGCAGAGCCGCCGGCGGCTCCGTCCCACGCAGGCGCTGGGGGATGTTCTGCCCTCAGCCCACCTTGGTTCCCTTCTGCCCTTCCTGTGGGAACAGGGCTGTGGGACACCCTGGGATGAGCAACAGGCGGCGGGCTGAGGGTAACCTGCCATTCACCCCGCCAAAGGTCACGCCAGTGCAGCCCTTGGTGCGGAGCAGCGGCTCCCCATGACCAGCATCTGGACCAGGATTTGCCTCTGTCTGGATGATGCACTCAAGACAACCCCATCATACACCAGCTCAAGAGACACAGACTATAGCACCTCGCTCCCACCACAGCACCCAGCTCTGGCTCTAACCCCACACAGCCCAATCCAATAGTACCACCAGGACCCCTCCACCCAGCCAAAACCCCACGGCGCTTCCCAGAAAAAACACATCCCATCCCTGCAGGACGTTGCCCCCCCCAGGATCTCTGGTCCTGCCCAACCATGGGGTCTTTGGCCAGGGTGGGGATGCAGCCAGGGATGCTCTCCTGGCCGGGAACCCCTTTGTGTGTCTCTGCTCATGGAGGGTGGGATTTGCTGTCCCGAAACATCCCCCCACGCATGTTTTACCGTGAGGAGCCGGCGGCAGGTGACCCGGTGGGTTAAGACCACGCTCCGGAGGCGACGCTCACATGTGCGATTATGATGATGATAAAACACGACTCTGTCCCCGCACAGCTTCCCTCCCACCTCCTGGGGATCAGCTGCGCCTTGCCACGGCTCCTCTCCCCCTTCTGCTCAGTCATCTGCCTTCCCATTTAACCCCCTCGGGAGCGGGGCTGGTGGTGGGGAGATGGTGGGGGGGAGTGAAGGAAGGCAGGTAAAATAGCCATTCCCGCATCACCCAACCAACAAGCCCAAGCCTTGGAGGAGACTACAAGCATCCCCCCGGCCCTGGGAAACCAGCCTGGCCTTCATCCCCCTCCTGTAACCACACACATGGACCCAAAATTAAATAAATAAGTCAGAAACTGAGGCTTTGTTCTGTCCCCGCACATGACATCAGCCGAATAGCGATCCCTTGACATAATCCCCA
>NW_009928277.1:0-865 GCF_000696875.1 Nestor notabilis | reverse complement strand
GCTCTCCGCGGGCAGCAGCACTGGGAAGGGAAGCTGCGCTTTGTGTCGGTTTGTCCATCCCGGGGTGCAAGGTCACAGCAGGACACGCGGTGCAGAGGCAGGAACCCACTTACCGAAACTTGACGAACACGTTCATAGTCCAAGCGGACCTTTTTAAAGGCTCTAGTTTGATTTTAAACATTGCCGTTGTCCACAGGTGCCCCGGGAGACGATGGAGAGGTGCCAGGAATGTTTTTTTTTGAGGGATGCTCCAGTGGCCAGATCCCTCCAGCACAGCGGGAAGGCTCCTGGGATGGCTCCGAAAGGGCTTTAGGTGGAGATGGGTGAGCGGGTGTCGGGGGGATGCTGCTGAGAGCTGCCGTCCTTTGTCACACGCACACGGGGACACCCTTCAATGGAGTCGCTCGCCGTAATCTTCCTTTTAATTGGTTTCTTGATGCTTCCTCAGC
This sequence comes from Nestor notabilis, assembly GCF_000696875.1. NCBI lineage: Eukaryota > Metazoa > Chordata > Aves > Psittaciformes > Psittacidae > Nestor > Nestor notabilis. The sequence continues at coordinate 416 of NW_009928277.1, read as the reverse complement.
TCCAGCATCCTCCCTCCCCACTGCCTCCCGGCCGCCCCGCTCCTGTCACACACGTCCCCCGGTACTGTCACGTCCCTGTTACCGTCACGTCCCCCACCAAGGAGCAGGGAGGGAGCGTGCCCAGGAGCTCCCCCCTCCTCGGTGTCCCCAGAAAGGACTCTGCTCTGCACCCGAAAGTAGGACGGCGGCGGCAAGGCAGTGCGATGTGTTAGAAAGTCACGTTGACCGGGTTGCACCTCCCCAGCTTTCCCCCTGCAGGTCCCTGCATCACCGGTGCCCACAGAAGGGGTCCCACCACCCGGTGAGTGGGGCTCCCGGTGCAGCGTGGCACCGGAATGGAGCTGGCTCTGAGCACGGAACCGAGCGCGGCGGCACAAAACCTACTTCTGAGAAGTCACCTTCAGGCACACCAAAGA
>NW_009928276.1:0-7660 GCF_000696875.1 Nestor notabilis | reverse complement strand
ACTGCTGTAGCTGAACCCAGGACAATAGTCATATTGGTCTTGGTGTCTTGGTTCTGTTTCCTGACCCCAAAGGCACAGTGTGATTTGATATTTCTTAGACTATTTTGCCTGGTCTCCAGCTATTGCTGCAGAAGGGCATAGGTCTCCACATTTCATGTATCATATTGCTCATCTGATTACTTAGGAACAACATAATTTCATATATCAAGTGGAATCAAGGGGCTGTTTCAGCACCGAGTAGAGCCATAAGTACTTACATAGATGAACAGCCTAGAGTCCATTTGCTGTATTGACTTGGGATTTTATTTAGTTCCCTACACTTAGGCATCCATTACCATTTGATGATGCCCAAGGGACTCCCTAATATCTTTTAGCTGAAGGTCTAAAAGTATGCCAGTGTACTATATGTCTTGTGTTTTTTTTACTGAGCACACAGGTATCTTTGATAAGCTGAGGTATTTTGATTGGACGTACATGTTTGGCAAGTCAGTCCTATGGTAGATAGATATATAGATAGATACATAGATAGATAGAAAAGTACAGACACCTCATATCTAGAGGTTTAAATTCCTGCATTAGAATTCTACAGTCTGAAGCAGAATCTCCTTCCTTTCTTCCTCCTTCCCTCCCACTTTCTTTTTTTATTTCTTCTGCTCATTCATTCATTCTTTCTTTTACCCTTCTGCTCTTTTTCTTCCTCCCCCCATTCTCCCCCTGCTTTCCTTTCTTTGTTTCTCTTTCTCTTTCCTTCTTTCCTTAATTTCTTCTCTCTCTGAAGCAAATGTGTATGTGTCATCCTTCTGCTGCAAAACTATTTGAAGTGTAGCAAGTCTTTGTATTCTGTTTATTTAATTCAGTGACAAAATACTATTCTTGTCAGACTTCAAGCATATTCACTTGATAATGCATTCTGACACTGACAATTACGACTGCTGCCCAGAAAAATCAGTCAGCTTCTTTTCGGATTTTACTCTTGTTTTTACAATGTGTGCAATGCTTAGTCAATAAAAAAAGCAGAAACTGTATCAGAACATATTTGGAGGAAACTTAAGAGGACCAGTGGGATCAAACTGCCTGCAAGAGATGGAGGCAGAGAGTAAAGGGAGGCCAGCAGGCCAGCGACTCACCTAGGAGCATAGTCCCATGGTACCTGAGCAGGAGAGCAAGGCTGGAATAGAGATGGGGGAATAAGGGTCAGCAGGGTGTCTAAGCTTTAGCCAGAAAGTAAAGTCATGGTCAGTAATGTAAAAAGCAGAACAGAGCATGCCAAAAATATTACTCAGGGCAGGGGCCTGAGGTGAAATGCCATCCTCAAACCAATGGGGCTGATAGCGCATACATGGAAGACCCTTTTACTTACGTATAACCCGAAGTTGCACAGCTGAACCTTGTCAGCACTCATGTTAAATGCAGGTGACCAAAGACCAAGGTGGGCCTGGTAAGATAGGAGTACAGAGGAAGTTTGTAGAGAAGGATGGTTATAGGCCATTAAAGCCTGTTGGTCCACTCAGGGCCCTGAAAGCAGGAGGGCTACAATTAGAAAACTGCAATTTAGAAGCCTTTAAAGAGCCTGATTAGGCTTCACTGCAGTTTCATCTGTTTGTTTTGTACTCAAATGCTCTTTCCATTTAATTTTTCTGTTAGTGTCTAACTAAAGCTCTTTTTCTGCTGCTTCTCTTTTACATTTTTTTTTTCTTCAGTGCCTATCAAAGAACTTGAATACCAAATCACTAAAAAGTAAATGTTTTATAGTTTGTGGGTTGGCATGTTGCATGAGCAATCAGGCTATATTCTTACTTTTAATGAATTATAAGATTTGCAGCCAGGAAAAAGTAATCACGCATGAAATGAAGGTATTTTCAATTGCACCTGGAATGCATATACAGAAGATACATAAGACATCATTTTAATATTTTATCAGAGCTTCCCTGTCATTGGTCTGCTCTGCCCAGAGTCCATTGCTGGTCCAGGCATCAAAGTGAAAAAGCAGGACAAACCATCTTCATTTTGTCTCGATTTGATGCAGACAGTTTCAAGAGATTATTTAAAAATGCAGCTTTCATGTTATAAGCATGGCAGTGTTGCATATACAATTTTCTTTCAAGGCAAAATCCTTTTCATCAAAATTATCTGCAGGTTTATTTAAGCAGCTTCTTAATTAGAGTGATTCTTATATAACGATGTTTATATGCTTAATTTAGCAGTTTCCAATAAATGATGAGACACAAATTTTGAACTAGTTTCAAACAGCCAGGACTTCAGTAGTTTCAGGCATAAAGACTGACACATGGAATCAGAGCAGAGCTCTATCAAGCTCAGTATTATGCTTCAGGAATAGGAGTGTCAGTCTTATCACAGGGAGGAAATTCATTACCTTTGTCGTATCTTTCTTCTCTGATTCTGTGATACACTTTTTAAAGTGGGATGTCCCTAACAGTGATCGAGATGTAGATATATTTGGTAGTGATGTTTTCTGTTTTGGTCTCTGTTCCCTTCCAACTACTTTCTAAGTCTCCCCTCCTAATAGCTATTGAGTTAGTGTTATCAGAAGAATCATGACTCCAAGATCACTTTCTTCAACTGTATAAGATCATTTGAAATTCAGTACTATTTACATATAGCGAATGTTATTTATCCATATGCACATCATCTAATACTTCACAAATTTATAAAAAGTTTTATCATTTTTCTTTACATACCATTAATCACGAGAGTTTTCTGAAAATCTTGGCTGTGAATTTTGGATTTGACTATGCTGCGTAAATTTGAAACACTCGGGTTTGGGGTTTTTTAATCTTATTTTTTACCTCTTTTCTAAATCTTCTGTAGTCATGCTGGTAGCACAAACCAACACAGGTCTTTCAGAGAGCTTGCCTGTGACACCAGGAATGGGCACACAGGAAGGCTGCATGAAGAGTGTTCTAAGCAGTGCTTAAAAGTGTATCTATGTGGTTCCATTGCTTTTCTAAGTAGTTCGGTTCCTGACAACACTCAGAAAAGTCATACACCCTAATGGGTGTATCCACTCTATTTCTTCCTAGAATATGCTTTTACTAATAACAAAAATATCCCTGAATTTGGCTACTACAGAGCTATTGCTCGTAGGTTAAAGGCTTTACTATAAATATTGTTTAATTCTTTTTACCCCAGACAATTGAGAAAGATCTATATATCTGCTACTTGAACACCATAAGATTCAGGATATCTCCCTGTCTCCCTACAGACCCCTGTTGTTAATATAACATGGTTCCTTTTTCAGTGCCTATTCAAACCATAGTCTGATACTGACATATCCACCTTTTAAAAATTATGGAATTGTCTCGTACAAAGAGGTGTCTCTTCAGTTTTTCATACTAGATATAAATTTTTATAAACATTCACATAATTTGGAACCTTTTGAGAACATATTCATTAAATATTGGGTTAAAAAACTGGAGAGATTAAGCCCACATGATATTTCTGCGATTAATATGAGAGTAAGAACTGACATGAACAATTGGATTATTATATATTTATATATCCCTAATGCAGAAGTGACCTCCCTCTTACAAGCAATTTGTTGAAATAGTAAAGTTTAGAAGTTAGTTGAATTTCTGCAGGATTTGTTTAGACCAGCCTTAATAATTACTTTTCATTTTTATTTTACCTTCTTCCTTAAACTGCTAAAGAATTTAATCTCTATATATATACTTAATCATTTGTTTGGATAACCAAAGGTTACTTTGAATCTAGAAACTTGCTAGAAAAGTGATTCTTTTACATTGAAATGTCTTGGCAATTTGCTGCCTAGTCAGGGAGGTAACAATCTACATGTTAAAAAGTTCTGCTCCTTTTATAATCTGTTAAGTGGTTGTTACCAGTTACAAGTAAAACGTCTGTACACAGAGATCTTTAACATCTCAGTACAATCTTAAAGGTTTGATTGTTTTTTTTCTTTTATTTTACCCCTGTGTTCTGCAACAATACTCGGAAAATGGTTTGCTTCTATCAATCACCTACGCTGCAAGATATTTTTCATTCTGCTGAAGGATTTGACCAAGTACAACAGCTACCATTTACTCAGACTCATGTAATGCCATGCCTGCTGTGTAAATTCCTTTGCTCCCCATCACTGTCTTCAAAACTGCCTTTAACATTTTTTTTTTTCCTAGCACTGGATGGGATTTTTCCAGCATCATGAGAATAAATACTTATGGGTCTCTACTACTTGAAGGACAGGTAGTAAATGGCATTTATGACAAGGAAAAAGGATTGTTTCATAGACCTCCTGTATCATCTTCCTACACTGGTTTCTGCTTTCTGAGGAAAAAAACCCCACACAATTATTTCCTTTAACAGTTATACGTAGTTTGTGGTCTGACAGCAATTTCCGTCACCAGGCTAACAGATTTTTCTCCCCTGCTGCTAAGAATAATATATTTTTTCTGCCAGGGAACACATCTTGATTTCTCTGAACATGCTTTTTAATTATTTGCTCGAAATTTGAACTCATCAATAACTTTACAAAAGCCTGGTTCTTGAAATTGTATATCAGGAGTCAACAACGGTGCACATTCATGCAAAATTTACCTTTTGCCATAAAAATACAGTAAAACATATATGAAATTAGAAAAGCAGAATAGTAAATAAAAGGTGCATAGTAAATGAGTCTTTGTTGGTTATGAGTCTATGTATGTTTTGCATGCACAATATGCAAAATATTGTGACATGTTAAATATTGCAGCATTACTTTCTGTAACATATTCCTACATGTGTATGAAATACAAATTTTAAAAATCTTCTCACATATGGCCTTTTGTGTATAAAGGTAAAAGAGGAAGAGATTCATCTTCCACATTTATTCCCAGTACAACCAACCTCTTCTGAGATGTGTGTCATGGCTTCTTTCTGTTCCTAACACCTGTGAAGCTTACCCTCTACAAATACGTCAAGAGAAGGCATTTTTCTCATGCCATACCAGACATTATAAATGGTCCATCCTGGAACCAAGGGAGAGAGAGAAGAATAGGTAATCATCTCCTCACTCCTACATAGTGACAAGAAACCAAGAAAACAGGGACAATAAGTTTCCATACTTTCCCCCAAATTGTATAATAATTCACCAGACCCAGTGTAAAAACATTTTTTTTTCGTACATGAAGCTATTTTCTATGCCTACTTAACCTCTATAATGAAATACAGTACAGGAACAAATCTATTGGCAACATAATACTGGTAGAGGGTGTAGAGAAGAGAATGTACAGGATTGCAGTCTGATTTCAAAGGGAAAAAAACCCACAAAGAAACAAAAACATTAAAACACACACCCCAAAAACAAACAAACAAACAAAAAACCAAGCTTTTAAAAAGGAACACTCATATACTGAATAACTTCCACCTTATTCTGTGTCTGCTCTGTCCAGTTTCATGACAAAGCCATCACAAGCAGAGAAAGCTTTGTTCCGGAACAAAAGGAACATACGTTTTGAACAAAGGACCATCACCACCCTTCCATACATGGCAAATAGCTATTGCTACATGCTGAGAGTAAAAGCAGCAAACATATTGCCGAAAGCAATCATTAAACAGTTCAAAAATTGCTTCAGCCACCTTTTATGTTTATCCGCAGCTGCGGTATGCTAGCAATACACCGGCTTATCTCTTCTAGAAAGAGCTAATAACTCACAGGTGAATTTTCAGAAATACATTAATGATTTTGAAGGTACTTATTTTCAACACGGACTAATACCTTGGAGTAAAATCCAGAAACAGATCCAGTATGACTTAGCTAGAAGATCCTGCCTAGGGACATTCAGCTGTTTGTTTGTTTTCACCATTTAGCTGTATTTTTAATGAGTCATCTAATTGAATGACATTGGCTAAAAATAGTAACTTCTATTTACATCATCCAACTACTAGGTTGAAGGCTCAGATTCCCTTTTGTTTGAGCCATCTGTTTTCATGCCTTTTACAGTTTCTCTTGTGGATAACTTTCTTTAGTTCTTGGTATTTTTTATAGATATTGACAGGTTTTGGTAATTCTCTATCAAAACTGATCTCTGTTTCTCTACATATATCTTCAGTTTAGTAGATTAGTTTCTCAGAAGACTACTGGATGATTTTTTTTGTTTGTTTGTTTCCCCTAAATCGTGTTAATCCTGAGGCTGTTCGTTTCAACAATAAAAGCAGATAATGAAGATGGCTAAGCATAGCTCAAAAGCAGTTGAATAGACTACTACTGGGTATCATACAAAGGAATATATATAACACAAAAGACTTTAAATACCAGTGATGTCACAGTAAACTGTGGGAGTGAACCTTAGTCTCTCTCCAGTACATATTTGCTATTTTTTTAAAGTAGATGAGCATCTTGTATATTGTGCTATTTGTATAAACAAATAAGGTAAACCTCTAGAAAATTAAGAAAACATCGGGCCTTTGTTTTAGTCTATGAACTGATGTTCCCATCTATTATCTTTATGGGTTTACAAAAGAATGCCACTAAAGTAGATGTAAGACCACTTCCTTAACAACTGCAAATGGCCTAGGTACCTGCTAATAGCTGTAAAAGAATTTTCATTCTTTTAAAATGCCCTGTTCCCCTTCTGCTATGTTTGACATGATCTCTAATATGTTCCTTACCATGTGTGAAGATAACTGGCTTCTTCTTTGCAGAAATTATATATGGATACTTTTAAAGATAGTGAAGAACAGAAAAAAATACTCTTTACCATACCTACCAGATTCTGCTTGTCTCTTTCTTCTTACCCTTCATCATTAATATCGTTACTGATTTACGATTTTTTTCATTTTCTTTGTTTCCACAAGGATGTTTACTTCTCCTATTCCATAAAATCAATTATATTTATTAAAGAAAAATAATTTTAATTTATAATATTTTATGGTTTTAGTGGTAAAGTAACATGCTGTAGTCTGCCTCTTTTATCATTTAACTGGCCCATTTTGACAGACATCTGAAGTGTGGTCCGCTAAAAACACTTGGCTGCACTCATCTGTATTGCTTTTATAAGAAACTTAAAGTGGAGCTATTTACAAATTTCATCTACTTTAGCAGCAGGTGACATCTGTGGAAATATCTTGTCTGTCCATATTGGGCTCATGATGTGTCACAGAACTGAGTGATACTAATGGATTTGACTGGGTCAGGCATAGAGTACTGAAGCCTGTCTGCACTTTAAAATGCTCCAAAACACAGCAGGCAGTCCACCTGAATATTATCTCCTGTTCAGCATGGCAGGCCTATAGTGCAATTTACCATCAGATTTGAACATGAAAGAAATCTTAAAAGGTAATGCAAGACCAGATTATGTAAAGGCAAAGGTATATCTGAATGGACTTAAATTTCTGTTACAGCTGCATGTACCTATAAATTTGTACACTATATTTTTGTTTTGGTTTGCTTTGTTTTATCCTCTCAGCTCAATATTAAGGCAGCTGTGTTGGTTTCTACCACTCAAGTCTATAAGAAAGCAAACATACTGTATCATCATGAAGCATTCAGAGGTAAGCTCATGTCAAGCACTCCTTCACCCTTGTTTAAAAATAGTCAATTTTGGCAAGATACATTATTTTCCCTTTAACCTGGGGTTAAGCAACCAAAAGGAGGCAAAGCTGTGGTTCAAGGGTAGGGGTTTTTTGGGGGGGGAGGGGGGGTGTTGGT
>NW_009928275.1:387-1034 GCF_000696875.1 Nestor notabilis | reverse complement strand
ACCCGTCCGGTTGGTACGTTCCATCCCAACGGGGGAGCCCCGGCCCCACAGCGCTGCCCTAACCCGAGCCCCGAACCTGAGCCCGACGCCTCTAAGCCTGACACTAACCCTAATGCTTACCCTGAACCTAAGCTTAACCCCAGCCCTAATGCCTCCAAGGCTAACCCTAAACCAGACACTAACACGTAAACCCTAAACCTAATCCGAACACCCTAATGCATCTGACCCTAACACTGAACAGAACCCCAAATCCTCTAAGCCTGAACTAACCCTAAGAACTACCCTAACTGTAATGCCTCCAATGCTAACCCTAAGCCAAACCCTAACTATAAACCCCAAACCTAATCCCAATCCCCTAATGCTAAACCTGACCCTAACACTAACCCAACCCAAACCCCAGTGCCTTTATCCTAACCCTTATTCCGATACTTTAACCCCAATCCTAACCCTATCCCTAACATTACACTAATGCCACTAACCAGAACCCCAAAGCCAAAAACATTAACTCCTCCCATAAGGTCCTGCCTCTAACCCTAAACCTAATGCCTTTAACCCTAATACCTCTAAGCCTCATCCTAACCCTAAACCTAACCCTAATCCTAAAGCATCTAACCCTAACGCAACCCTAACCTAGTGTTTCACCTAGC
>NW_009928275.1:0-356 GCF_000696875.1 Nestor notabilis | reverse complement strand
TTTTCCCCCTAGCCTTACCCCTGACACTCAACGTCCCCTACCCCTACTCCTGACACTAAACCTAACTCTAATGCCTCTAACCTTAATCCTAAACCCAAACCAAATACAAGCCCTAATACGTCTAATCCCAACCTTAATCCTAACGCTAATGCTCTAACCCTAAACCTGCCCCTAACCTTAACCCTAAGCCCAACCTTAACCCTTAGTCTCACCCTCAACCCCCCTCCCCTTCCCGGGAAGCCACGCCCCCTTTAAGCCACGCACATATGCGCCGATAGGAAGCCCCGTCCCCCAAACCCCGCCCACAACCCGCCATTCATTGACTCCAATCCCACGCCCCCTCTAAGCCCCGCCCA
>NW_009928274.1:1079-10118 GCF_000696875.1 Nestor notabilis | reverse complement strand
TACTATGATACTATATATATATATATTTTTTTTTATTTTTTTTTTAATATAGAAAAGGTTTTCAAGTGGCATTTGAAAGATGAGATCCGGAAGGAAATTCCATGCATATTCAGAAGAAATAGACTAACAAAGTTCAAAGCCAGAACTACTGGAACAATGAGGAGCTGACGTAAAAACCTACTAGGATGTAACAGAGGAAATTTATTCAATGCTTGAAGAAGAAGAACTACTTAGAACATACTACAGTGGAAGAGGGGCATAATGAGGGATTTAGAAAAGGATATGAAGATGGGAACGTAGAGTTTTTTTTCTAAATGTTCCTATGGTTGGTCCTTTAGAAGGCAAATGAAGAGAACAGGAAGGGTAGGAGAAGACAATGTCACAGTAGTAAATATTCCTAAGAAAAAGGCGGACACTACATTTTCCTTCCTGCTAATACTGTACATGGGTCATACAGACAAAATAATTTTTTACTACTTGTATAGTACAGAAGACATAACCATATAGTTTTCTCCAATTAAGCTGCAAGCTCATTACTGAGGTAATTATTTTTTAATTTATTAAATTTTTAATGTAAAGCAAACATACTTTTAACAGACCAGTGAAAAAACCATGATTTTATCACAGAACACTGATATGAGGCTGAAGGATACTGAAAAAAGTAGAAAATAAGACCACAAAAGCCTTCTCTGCTACTCAATCTGTCAAGGTCCTATCCCTCACCATGGACGAACACACAGGCTTTTCAAAGACTAATCATTTTATGCATTTTGCACATTTTAGTTTTTCCACCTCAGATCAAAATTTTTCCCATCCTTCCTGGAGAACCTGTGTCTTGCATATTGTCTTTCTTATTCAATGGCTGCAACCACTTCTATGCATATCTAATGTACTCCTTCATTTAGTGAAGAGCCTGTTCACAAATTGCACAGTCCAGAGAAAGAAAAGCAGTACTCATTTCTAAAACAAGAATACCTAATAAAAAAACTTAAGGGATCACCCAAGAATAAAAGACAAAACCAAGTCACTCCGCATCTCTGCATTTGAGATACCTGTTACACCTAATTACGTTTGTTTACCTCCTAAGGATATTAATGCCTGCAGAATCTGAGTATTCTACACAGCAAACAACCTGTTAGAGAAAAATTAAGGCTTGCCCATGGGATTGTTTCAAGTCTGATATAATTACAAGCAACATACTGAGCTTTCTTATGTAGAGAAACAAGCACAGGACAGTAGCATGAATGTAAACATGGAGGTGAATTGATTACTGGCCTTTTCCTAGAAGTAACCTGAAGACAGCAACAGTTGCAGAATAATTTGCAAAGTGCAGTTTACTTCTTCCTTGAGAAGAGAAATGAGGAACTTGCATGCATTCTCCAATGAAATAGCTAGCAACCACTGAAGGTCACCATGGGAATGCATCCCACTCACACTATGACATGTTTCAAGACAGCATTCCTTTCTGCAACAAATATCCCTGTGTCTGTTCCCTCATTTTCTGCATCAGTTGTTTTCCTGAACAGACGTATCTGATCCAAAGCTTCTTTACTTTCACTTTTACACTTTTTTTTTTTCCCCCATTTCCTCCACAACAAAATATTTGCTGTGACAGGTAGACTGAAATCTAATGCCCGCTCCCACAAAAACCCAGGAAACGCAACAACTTTCTAAACAGGGGCGAGACCGAGCTGCGTGTCAGTGCTGCGGTAGGGACTGAGGCTAGCAGATAGGTTTCTGCCTGCTTGCAGCCATCTGGCGAAATTATCAAGTAGCCTACCATGCAAGGCCTATGTTAAGATCTCTTATAGTCGTGGTTTACTCTACTTAGTCTACAAATCAGGTTTTCTTCACTCACATGTAGTTAGAATTCAAATATCATCACTTTCTGAAATGAAGTGAAAACGCCATCTTCTTCTTCAAACGATGTTTCCATTCACGTTCATCCAAAGTTTTTATTTATGCTATTTTACTACATCACCATAGCTCAAGGAGTTATTTTTCCACATTACTATTATTAGTCGAAACTCCAATTTCTGGACAACATTTCACTTTCACATATACTTGGAAACAAAGGAGTAAAGTCTGTAAGTGGAACTAAGGCAAGTATGTTTTGAAACACTCCTGTTTGGTACAAGAGGAGATGCTAACAAAAAAACCCAACCTGACACACTAAGTACTAAAATCTTACGTTCTCATGATTAAAATGTCGTGTTAACTGATGGATGGAGTTGTATAAAATGACAATGAACTTTAAAAAAAAATTAAAATCTAAATATTCACTGTAGTGGAATTTTTCCTCCCCTACATTTCTATTAGATTGTTTATAAATAAAGCTAGAGGAGCTGGCTTCATACAAAGGTGTTTCCGAGTTGTTCGTGTGAACTCGCAAAAACAAAAGCTGTCATTATTTTCTACTGACAGTTTGATTGAAAGCAATTCCTTTCCCCTGAGTTTCCTTTTTCTATTCTGGGCCTTTATGTTTTTCTAGTTGTTCTGTATGAGTGCTGAATAACTTGTAAAAATTTAAATACTTTTTAGATTTGGAGTGTGTTTACCAAGCATTAAACCACATCAAAATTTCAAAGTTGATGTTTTTCCGACAAGTGTGTATTATAGCCAGAACTGTACTCTACATAGAAAAATTCTAATAGTATCTGGTTAGTTCTGATTAATCTTTCTTTTTGGAAAAGAGATAAATGTGTTATAAACTAAATCATACAGTTTCTAGACCAACTGCATTTGATTTCATCCCTGTGCAAGAACCTGGTTGACCAGCTTTTAATGAGGCAGGCTGAAATTCCATCAGTCAAAAGTCTAGTAATTTAGATGTTAATTAGGTCTTACTCTAGGAAAACTAGAGGGTTTATTTGGTTTAGCACTTATTAGAAAATAGAATTTTTTGCAATGTATGCATTATGTATTTTTCATTTGCAGATAGAAGTAACTATTTCACAGTGCTATGTGTGTACAGATAAAGATGGAATGTTTTGTGAGCCAGTTGAACTACACTTTTAATGGAATAATTATTAAAAATTCTCTAATGTTTTTTGTCTTAGCTTTTATTATTGCCACAAATTTAATAAGAAAGTAATGTAAAAGAATAGAGCAGACTAGCAAACACTGAATCATAAAATGTTCCTCCAGGTAAAAAGCTGTCCTCAAATATATTCAGCGTTTTTCATGATCTCCACATATCTCAGATTTTATCACTAAATGCAGCTACTAATTCACATTAAAAAAACAAAAACAAAACTAATAAAAACCAAAGGATGTGGACTAACATATACAAGACAATGTCTGTCATTATGACAAAAAATAGGCAATGATTACAGAATTGCAAAATAGAACTAAAAATACCTTATTAAAAATACTCAAAACCATGAACTGCTTCTCATCTTCAGTGTCTTTAATAATAACATGGTAAGAGTGGCTTGATATGCTCGGTTGTATCAACTGTCTGCATATTTTCCAGAACAATAACCAGGTATTTCAAAATTCACATTGATAGTTTTCTGCATATCTCGCTGCTCTTCACCACAGCATGCGTTTCAGTCTAGTATATGCTGAAAAGAACCCACCTACCTGATTTGTAGTGTCTCTTTGGTATTACCTATCATTCTAGATTTCCCTTATCATTTCAGTGGGGATTTGCATGTGTGTACACAAGTCCTTGTTCTAAAAGGGTTAACTGAAAATACATTTTCATAGTTGATGGAATTGGAAAACATTTACTTTTTTTTTTTTAATGTGTATCTCTAGTTTGCTAACTTTTGTAGAGATGGAAAAGGAGTTGTTAACTACTTAGCCAAAGTGGCAGACCTAGGAAAGGGCTTTTTCTAATTTGGTTAAGTGATTGAGTTTTAAAAAGCTTTACTGGCTGAAGGGGCAGTTAATTGCAAGGAGCTAGGAGTGAATAGCCAGGGGAAAGAACTTTCTAAGTTGCTTCTAAAAACTTACTAAACTGAAGCCAGAACTGCACAAAGCAGATTGAAACCCTTTTGGTTTTGTTGGTTTGTTGGGGTTTTTTTTCCAGTCATTTAACATTTCCTATCCCTAGATGTAAAGGTCCCTACATCAACGTATAAAAATTACTATACCTCTTTTCCCTTTAAAAAAAAAAAGTTCTATGTTGGTTCAACACAGTTGTTTTTTCAATGGTTCCCATCTCATCATGGCATTCAGGAATTCAATTTACAAACCCGACTTGAGTCTTAGTATGGCTACACATTTCTTCTGTGACCTGAGGTATGTATTTCTCATCCCACAAGTTATAGGAAAATACTCTTCTCTTTCAGTATTCTGCCTGAATATTTAAATAAAATCTTCTCAGTGCAAGAAGTGTATCTTACCAAGTATCCACAGCATACCTATCAGAAAAAGACAAATACTATTCGAAACTTCTGTATCTTTCTGTAATGCAAATTTTAATGATCATTGCTGCAGCTGTACAGAGAGTTCTTAATGACTTATGTATTTCTATATAGAAAATACAGCTTTCAACTCTTAAACCTTAAAAGGTGGGGGAAACTTTCTCAGCTGCTACCTCTGTAAATTGTCATATAACATGTAAGAAATGCAGGAAGACACAGAATGTTTAAAATAAGGGTCTGTTGGATGTAAAAGTCAATGCTTTACCTGCTTACCAAGAGCCTGTGTTCTTTGACTTCCTAGCTCTGCTAATTTGGTTTTGAAAGGCAGGTATTAGGGACAGTACAAAACTTACTATTTCTCTGACTGGCTGATTGCTTTCATTTTGTGATTAAGTGTGATTTGTGACTGACTGCACAATAGTATTAACAAGAAAACACAGTGACTGCCTCCAAGTACTCTCATTCCAACTCCATTCAATGAAAATAAGTATCAAATGGCTAAGTAAAAATCACTGGTTCAACTGCTGAGGTCATTAACTTTCCCAAACAGACCTTAGATTATTTTAGGTCTAAAACTATTTATATCTCAGGTTATTTTACAATCATCTGGAGTACTGATTATTTTCACTTTTAGAAAATGAAATACACAGTGGGCACAACCTTACCGAGTGCTCAACTTCACTCACCTCAACATATGAAATTGGAAATATTCCTATCTTGTCAGCCAGCATTCCTTCTGCCCAGTTTTCATCCACACGGCGAATTACAGTCAGAACATCATCCTGTGTGAACATGCAGCGATTATGTCTCCCAGCTCTAATTAAACTTCTAATTTAATTTCTCTCCATAACGCACGAGCAATCAGAGAAGGCAGTACAAGGGCAAGAACACAGAGAAGGCACTCCGTAACAGGACCACTTTTGGGACTGGAGTCACTTCCAGTTGTTCTTTTCCCTATTTTGTCAGAGTTCAGCTAACTGTCCACAGCTCATCTCAGCCATCTGACTTCATGCTTAGTGCCAGATTTCCTGCCATGTTCAGCCCATGGTATTCATCAGCCCTCCTTTAAATCCTTGGCATTAGTCAACAGAACCACAATCTTTTTCCTTCTCAACTGACTCATTACCTAAACTTCCCTAGATAATTGCTTTTCTACTTAAGTACTTAAGAACACTGCTAAGTGATGGGATTTCTTTCACAATTACATAGAGCACTTGGGTTAGATATGGTTTTGAGAACATTACATAAAAAAAGGATGTATATGCACATTAAACATTCCTCTTGCTTATACTAGAGATACATAATTGCTTCATATGCAAGTTAAAATATTTGGAAACATATGCTTACTCAAGCAAGACTGGAGATTTAAAACAAAAAACAAACAAACAAACTAAACCAAACTAACAGTATTCAAGTTTGCCAACAAGTTAATCAAAATATGCAAGCTAATGCCAATCACCCTCAACAGTATTGATGTTTTGTGTTACAATAACAATTGCCTGTTCACATGTTAATATCATTTTTAGAATTTTAGCCATCCTTTTAATTTTTAATAGGCATCGATTGGTAGAGAAGCAATTAGCTTGCATTTGATCTTGTGACATTCTTGTGTAATTTGATAAACTAAAGAATCAGAAACTGATTAGTAGCTAATTCCTGTTAAAGCTCTGTATCATTACATGCCCTGCAAGACAGAAAATTAATTACAATGGAAATAATATAAGAAACATCATATTTTCCAAAAGGCAATTAGAAATAAAGAATGCCAAAGCTGAGTAGTACTTTATGTCTAGTATCTAGATTCTGAAAATGTCACTTACTAAATGCAAAACTGAAAATAGCACCAACTTCAACTTCAATTTAAAAGGAGTTTCTTTAGAAGATGGAACATTTAATTCATAACATAGCTTACTTCTCATAAATTAAGAACATTACTACTGCAATTATGGTAACTTGTATTCTCAAAAATAAAACCTGAGAGGAATTATATGTAATTTAGGAAGAGAAGCAGGGCAAAACTAATCGACATAAGAGAAACACCTGCAGAATTACCTTCTCAAATATGTGCAGCTCCACTAAAAAACATGCAGCAAGACTACAGAAGAGTCTTATAATTCTTATCCAAGTGCATGACATTATTAAAAGAAAATAATTTTATTCCGTTTTTACCTTTGCAAATGGTAAACAGTCCTTATCTGCTTCCTTGTCTTTCACTTCAAAGTCATAAAGTGCTTTGCACTGAGGCGGAGGCTGAGGTAAAGGTTTAATAATCTGAACAAAATTGGTAGGAAAAAAGCCATGGATGCCATTGACTTCTCCATGATACCAATTTTCATCCACCTGTCGACGCAAAATGATGATGTCTCCTTTACTGAATTTAAGATCTCCAGGTTCTTTTCCCTCATAGTTATACAATGCTTTGGCACATGGTAACTGAGGTACACCCTGAAAAGAAAATAAAACCACTAAAATTAGATGAGTATTACTAAATAGAATTTATATCACATTCCATGGGACACTATGAATAAAATCATAAAATTGCAAAGTAAAATTATACACAATAAAATTATTTTATTGCAGTAAGTCTGCTGATTTTACCCAATTGTGTAGGAAGAGCTTCAGTTCTATCCAGTTTTAACATGCCCCTAAACTTCATTATTTTCAATAATGTTACAATGTTGCAAGAGAGGCAAAATCTGATAATACTTTAATGCTTGTGTTCTAATTCACTAAGCTTAAACGTTAGAAAAATCAAAACACCAACAAGCAAAAAACCAAACTGGAAAGCATCCTGACCACTTGAGAGATCTGTCAGAAAAATGCTGCAAGACAATACAGCACTGGAATAACAAATTTCCTGTAAGACCTTTCAGGCATGTTTTCTGCCCGACTTTCTTATTATTCTCCTCACCTTATCTATTTCACAAGCACAGAATGCTAAGGATGAGGACATAAGGGAGGTGTTTTCCAGCTTGAAAAACAAACCTCACTTTATTAAGGGTGAGATATTTCATCCTGGAACAACCCTTTTAATTTAATAATTTATTTAAAAGCACAACTAAAGACTTACTGGGGGGGGGGGGAGGAGAAGAGGGGAGAGGGAGAGAGAGAAGGGGAGACTGTTGAAGGTGTTTCCTTGGATTTTCGTGCCTTGATTCCTCCACAGTGTCTGAAAACTATAGGTTGTTGGTGCTGCTCTTGAACGCATGTCAGAAGGATTACCACAAAATACGGTGTCATCCTTCCTTACATACACTGCAGGTATTGCTCTTTAATTGCTCAGTCTGTGCATCCACATTTTGCAAGAGTGAGCCATGAAACTCTACGACTCTAGTATTAGGGCTACTGCCTTCAAAACTCCCTCCAACTTTACATGTCTAGAGGGGGGCTCACCTGCTTCACGATGTAAACAGCAGTAACCTGCATTACTAAGAGTCTTTCCACAGCTAAGACAGCATTTATAAGCCAACTAGTGTCATCCCTTATGCAAAAGGCAAATTTATTCACCACATCTACCCCATGGTAGACTCTCAAGTCTTCTACCAGATCAGATTGTAAACTGGAATTGCACTTGTAATATCTCAAGAGGTACACACACAATGCCAGGAAATTCTCAGAAGGAATTACCACTTCAAGTCTGTCTCATCAGTCAGAAGACAGAGTGCTTGATAATTTATTTCACATTTAACAGTTAAAATTTTGCCTTTCAACATAATTGTTTGTTCAGATACCTTTAATTTCTGTGTATGATTTTATAAACAGACTAATAATTTCATGAATGGATAAATAATATCTTAAAGATTAGCTTATTTAACAACTTCATTTCTATTACAGTCTAAGGAAAACAGTACGTATATACATAGATACAGATGAGTATGATTTACATATGAGTACAGCAAAATCGCAGTTCATTCTGTTGCATCTGGGATGGGTACTAAAACGATTATATCAGCACTTGTTCACAAAACCTGGTGATCTTCAGACTGACACAAACAATATTTTTCTTCACCCTCATGCTTCATTGCCTCAGTGCAGAATGTAAACACCACTAAGCATACTCTATATAAACATGGATAGGGAAAAAGACTAAGGCATCAGCTCGAGAATTTGTGGGCCCCAACTGATTGAGGGGGAAGTTCATGGCCACAATAGAAGAATGAAAAAAGTACTCTATGTATGTATTTTTCAGTCCTACACGGTCTCTGCAGAAAAAAACAGATAGAACGAAGAAAGCAGTCAGTGTAAATGTAGTAAGGACAAGAACTGCGGGGGGGGGGGCAGTTCGCAGAGAGAACTGGGAGGGAGAGGGTAGGCTGGAAGCAAAAAGAAACACACCTCTACACGAGGGAATGCTGCTCGCTTATCCATTTCCATCCCAGTAACAAACAAACTAAACTAACAAAAAAACAAAACAAAACAAAACAAAACAACTTACAGCCCTTCAGTGATTAGGAGCCAAAGAATTACTTGGTAGAAAAAAGGCCCCAAGCAATTATGGCTACTATAAGACACGCGCATCTCTCTGGCACTGGAGGAAATAGCTGCAGTTCTCCAAGGCATCACCCTGTTATCCCAGGAGAAAACTTTCTGTGTCCCTGCACTGAGGAAGAACTTGAAAGATTAGTTGTAAGTATAAAACACAGTTGGAAAAAATATCATTTTAAAA
>NW_009928274.1:0-1048 GCF_000696875.1 Nestor notabilis | reverse complement strand
ACCAGGAATGCCAGCACAGCAGATCATGTCAAAGTGATAAAACTTGTCAATTAGTCATTATTTAATTGTTAGACCTTGATACTGCGTTTTTACAATTTACCACAAAGCCTCCCACGAGTAACCTTCACTCAAATGCACAAATGCATCTATAGTTCATAGGAAGTTCCTTTCCTGGTATGTAGGTTGAGTTTCTGCAAAGCTTGAAAATGAAATAAAAATGAAAAATGAAATAAAATGAAATAAAGATGGTTCCAGTCTGTAATTTCAAACACAACACACACTTAGTTCCCAGTCAGACTGCCAGGGATTAAAGGGAAACAGTTAAGCGACTCGGAAGGGAAGTGAATGCCTTTTCCTTCTGTCCCAGGGGGAGGATGGAATGAGAAGGAGCTGTGAGATGAGGAGCAGCATCTCAGTGGTTCGGTATCAAGGGCCCTCAAGCACCATCTTCACATTCCTCCTCTGAGCAACCTGGCAGCAGCAGCAGCTCACTGCCGGCATCTCCCAGGCCTTTGCGGTTAGCAGCCTTGGGTGGCTTCAGCCCCCCTTCTGCCCTGCGGGCTGCTCACCAGGAGAGAAGGCCATGAGGATACACTGAGCCGGAGTTTACATTTCACTCTGTGTCTCTCACTTGGCTAAACATGAAAGGAAGGCTTTGGAAGAAGAACTATGCAGCCTACCCTTAGGTTTGCAGCTGCCAGTTACCTTGCCAGCTCTTTGAGAAAGCAACCAAAAAAAACCCCAAAACCAGACAAAAAACATTTTAGGAAATTAAAATATAAAACTCAAAGACTCCGCACAAAATAGGTTTCTTAGAATTATTTCCTCAGTCCTTAAGGAAAATCATTATGCAAAAGTATTTGAGCTTCTAATTCTACTGCTGATATACAAATAGTTCAAATTCATTTTTAGCTAAGTCATGGATATACATACATTTCACATGCCAGATTGCTTTAAAGAAAATAAGATTAATAATATGTGACAACATCAAAACAAATGTCCTAACAAGCATATGAAAAAATGCATATGCATTCATATATATATATAT
>NW_009928273.1:35981-38413 GCF_000696875.1 Nestor notabilis | reverse complement strand
TTTGACGGGCAGCGGCTCCGAGGAGGGAGGACTCGGCTCATGCTCAGGGCTCTAAACTCCATCCCCGGGTTCGGGACGTGCTTAGTCTTGTCCTTAAAACTGGAGCTATGAGGGTTTTTCCCAAGGGGCCTCTTCGGTTCTGGTTACCAGATGGGAAACTTTTGGGGGAGAAGCAGGTGATGGGGGTCCTGGAACAAACCCACACACAAACCCTTCCTGAGCTGTGTTTTCCCATTTCTGCTCCCTGCGGAGCAGTTCTGCCTGGCCGCTGTTGGCTTTCCCTTCCCCTGGCATAGGAAGATGGCTCTGGTCGGCACCAGGGTTCTTTCTGCTCTTCTCCCTGACCACCATCCAGCTGCAGTCGCCAACCCAGAGTCACAGTGTTCTGAGGAACAATCCTCCATGGATAGGAAGCCAGAAGTTTACTTTGTAATGTGGAACAGCTTATTCTAAACTCATTTCTCTTTAAAAGATGAGAAGGAGGAAAAAAAATACCCAGAAGATGAGAAGCATTTTATTTACTGTAGAAGAAAACAGCAATTTAATGATCACTTCTATTAACTAGGTTGGGGCTGTGACTTTGATGTGTTTTACAGCTCAGGACGTGTAACTGTGAAGAGGGAGCAGACTGTTCCAGTCTGTTCATTGTTTCCTCTTGGTTAATCCCAGTAACTCGCAGCACAGAGATGCCCACACAGTTCTGGAGTCCTGACCCACCTTTGGGGGTGGGAAAGAGGAGGCTGTTGGTTGTGTTTCACTTCAGATGCAGCCGAATCTGTAGCTCATGTTAATTATATTGTAGCTGGGTTGGGGTGTAGCATTGGGCTCTGAGGGGGCTCAGCCTCTGCAATTCCCACTATGGGGGGAAAGTCGTAGTAGATATGTTTGAAGCCTCAGAGTCACTTGTAGGAGTACATCTCCATCAATAAACCACCCTGTGGGGGCTGCTGGCTTTCACTGGGGACATGCAGGGATGGATGTGGCAGCCAGGAGCAAGTGAGCCAGGTGGGAATTGCTGTCTGTGTAGTCCATGGTGGGAAGATTTAAACGGGAGCATGGCTCCTGTTCTCCTGCATGTCCTCTCGCTCCGAAGGAAGGTTTTCCTTCTATTTAGACCTTCTCTTCCCCCCCTCCAAAACTGTGGTGCCCTTCTGTATGCGACTTTACCATCCCCCTTGGTTACTATGGTGTTACTGTGTAAAAGCAGCTTGTCTCGTAGCTCCTGGAATTATCCAGAGTTTGGGATTACGGTCAAACCTGGGACGCGGGTCTGTGTCCATCTTTTGACAAGCCTTTCCCTGTTTGTGTGGTGGGATGGATCTGGAGGCAGTGTTGGCAGGGCACGGCCCTGGCTTGCTCCCATGGGAGCCTCCTCTGGGGTACTGGGCACAAAGAGCTGCTGCTCCGTGTGAGGCCATCACATCCGTGTGTCACTTGCTAGTTCCAGACATGGGGTAGCATCTTGAGCAGTGACAAGCCCTGCAAGAGACTGATCCCGTGCAGAGGCCCTTGGTTTGCTCAAGGTTCATGTACATTATTGCCACCCCTGTGCCTGCAGGGAGCTGGCATGGCCCGAAAGGGAGGGATTGGCTTGGGAGAGCAGGAGCCCAGAGCCAGGTCCAGATCCCTCTACCCTGCTCATCTATCTGGAGTGTGAGAGCCATGCAGGCTCTCAATCACTCTGATGTGCCTCTCTCTTTGCATTAACTAAACAGAAGCCCAGGATGGTGATGTTTCTTACTTGGGCATGTGTTCCAGGTGGAATGAGTGTAGTCCTGCCACGGAAACTAATTTGGAGAAGATCCCGCTTGATGGTCTTTTGTGGTGAAGGTCTGCAGCATCTCTCCCTCTTGCCACTGTGATGGCTTTTCTGCTTGGTTGAGTAGGAGAGGGTGATGGTTCCAATTAAAAAGCAAACAAAAAAGTGTCTTGTACTTCCCTCCTTCTTTGTTTGTTTGGTTTTTTCCTCTTTTTTTTCCTGGACAAATGTTCTAAATAACAATGTTTAAAATGGGAAAGGAGCGAGTTTGTGTGAAGGGCAGTGGCCAGTGGAGCCGTGGTCAGATGCGGTGGGGCTGGAGGAGCTGGTGATGACACATGGCACAGGAGTAGGGCAGGAGCGGTTGGGTTGTCCCCAGGTCATGGCTCAGCTCCGTGTGCAGGATGTTCTCAGGCCTTCAGAGACTTGGTGGTTTCTCCTTCCCCTTCCTGAGGGACATTGTGCGAGGGTGCCCTCTCCTTTTCCTACACGCACATTTAACTGAGCTCCCTGTTTAGCTGCGTGCTCTCCACTCCTTATTCCTATTGTTTTCTTTTCAGTTTTATATTGGAGCATGAGCCTTCCAAATTGGGCATCCAGTTGCAATGATGGCTTTCATAATGTTCTTCCTACTGACGGCAATCCAGCTCTCCCCACTCCAGCCAGTCGTGTT
>NW_009928273.1:26984-35950 GCF_000696875.1 Nestor notabilis | reverse complement strand
TTTTGCCGGTGTCCCCCCCCCCCCCATGTGTTTTAGCACTTGCTTGGCGAAAATAAACCAAAATCAAATAGATGGTGTTAAGGTTGCAAAAGTTTCCATTCTCGCTCCACCCAAAGCCTCCTGCCCAGTAATGCTCAGACAATCCCATCTGGGTGATAGGACTCCTGTGCTCGCTGCTCAGGGCC
Source organism: Nestor notabilis (assembly GCF_000696875.1). Classification (NCBI taxonomy): domain Eukaryota; kingdom Metazoa; phylum Chordata; class Aves; order Psittaciformes; family Psittacidae; genus Nestor; species Nestor notabilis. The sequence continues at coordinate 35,765 of NW_009928273.1, read as the reverse complement.
AGGGGAAGAGCTTTGGGGGTTTTTCTCTTTCAATAGAGATGCTCTAGAGGGCCATGCCAGCAGCAGGGTGGGGAATGAGCTCTGGCATTTGGCTGGCAGAGTGTCCTTGCTGAAGAGCTGGGTGGGACAGGTTTAAACAGCGAGGAAGAGGCAGATGAATCCATTAAAAGGGGCTTCCAGCAAGGCAAGGGGCTCTCTGCTTTCTGTGTTGGTGCCTGTAACTCTTCCTCTCCTGAACAGGCCTGCTGATGGTGGTTTTGGGCTGACTTTTTATGTTCCAGGGGTTTAAAGGGGATGAGTTTGTTCCCATGAGAAGGGAGCTGGCTGCTTCTGGAGCCCTGCTCGGTGCAGGATGCTTGCGCATGCTCTGCTCCTGCTTTGATAAATAAAGAGGGTTTCATGGAACTTAGAACAACTTCTCCTTTGGAAATAGGTCAGGCAAATATTTATTTCCCTAAGGTGTCATGCCAGCATTGCACAAATACTTGAGCGGATCATAATTTCGTTTTCCCCTCCTTAGTTTCTTTGTAAGCATATTTGTGTGCTTGTCCTCAAAGAGGGATTGAAGCTTCTTGTCTGCTCTTAAAATGATAAAAATAAAGAGTTTCATTTAAGAAGTCCAAAATTAGGTTTAAGGGCTTAGATCCTTGATCCAAGCCAGATATCTTCAGTGTAGGAGTAGCAAGGGTTGTAGCTGTAGCACATTGGAGTACTTGGAACATACGTTGTGTAAGAGGATGTTCGAAACGAAGTTGTCTCGAATGCTTAGTGGTGTGTAGCATGTTTAATGAACTGAGGTCTTCAGCTTCTGCATTAAGGATCCAACCACGTGGCTGGCCCCTTGTGCTTGTGCTCAGGGCAGGCTTCAAAGGCTGGAGACCTTCCTGGTGGCTCCAGGTCCTGGCTTGGGGCACCAGTAGCACAAGGACCATTTCATCCTCCGGTGCTAGCGGGTTTTCTCTTGGAGCCTGTGTTGTGCCTTCTGGCTCTGGTTCAGAAGATCCTCTTCTGAAACATATCCTGCTCTTTCTTTCTTTGCTGGGAATCATTTCCATGTCAGAAAAGATGTAAGACAAGTGTCTCTGTTCTGCAGAGGCAGAGCTCATTTAGCACCCCCAATGCAGGCACAGACCCCCTCAGCCGTGCTAGCAGAGGGGATGCAGGTGTGTGGTCCGGACTCAGAGCAAGTGGATGAGTGTGGATATTTCATTAAGACCATAATCTACCTGTTGGGCTCCGGTCCTGTGTGCACTGGGAAGTGCAGTAGATGTCTAAACAGCAGCTTGAGCTCCCTGCTCCAGTGTCTGGCGTTTCCATGCTGCCTTACAGGCAGGAAGGATGGAGACTGAGGGTGATGTAGCAACCACTGCAGGTTTGTGGTCCTTTGCTGTTTGCCTTGTTCCCCTCCATTGTCGATGCTTGTCGTGGTGTTGTGCTGCTCCTCCAGTGCTGACTCGCAGTGCTGAGCTGTGTTTTCCGAAATGGAGGTTTGGGAATCTGGCCCTGGCCATCATGGGAGTGCTTATAAAAGCTCTAGAAATGAAGGTGCTTTGAAGGAGGCCCTTTGTGTGCTGGGGGTTAATCATGCAGAATCCCTCCTCTGTGAAAAGTCCCCGCCGTGTCCACCTGGACCTACCCTTCCCAAGCTCCGTCATGCCACTGCTTTATCAGGCCTGTCCTTTAGATGGGATTTTCAGTCATCTTCCCTGCTATGGGGACACCCACCTGTTTTCCAGGTGTTTTTGACTCCCTTTGCTGTCTCAGGACATTTGCTTTTCTTGTCACCTCCTGGGGAGGCCTTGGGGCAGCTTGTGGGTGCCCAGCAGTGGGTGGGGAGCAGGAGACTGGGCTGTTCAAAGGAACTTTGAAGCTTTCATGCTTCTCCTTTGATCCTCTCTGGCGCCCAGGAGAGGGTTTGGTTTGGGTTTTTGTTTGTTTGCTTGGATTTAATTGTAGTTTCTAACGGGATGACTGGAGCTGAGCGGGTGGGGGAGAAGGAGCCCCTGCATTCAGTGTAACCACTAAATAGACCACGCTGCAAGGTAAACACCGTGTCCCTTGTGTGCTCAAAGCGCTGTTGTTGGCAGTACTGGCACATGGGCTCACCCGGGTGATGTGAGGTAGTAAACAGTATTTGAGATCCACGGAAGAATCTCTCTGCTGGGGACCTTTGGAAGAGCATCTCCATCAGGGAACTGCGCTTAGCAGGTAGACCTGATAGCTGGAGAGCGTGGTCCTTGCTCTGGGGTGTTGTGGACTGGTGTTGCTCTGTCCCTTTTGCTATTACGGGGCAAGGATGAAGCCACCCAAGTTCAGAGCTGCATCTGCCATCGCTACCTCTGCTCCCTCCTTAGACAAACCCCAGTTTCTGTCTGAGCATGGGTGTTCTGGCATTGCCAGAGCGCTGAGCTTGGGAATAGGGGCTTGTTTCTCACACGTGAGGAGGTTTTCCGTCTTGATTACCCATGTCAGCTGAGTAGAAAAGGGAGTGAGGTGGTTGGTGTGAGGCAGCAGAGGATGGGATAAACAACAGAGGTACTGCTGAACATGGACGGGTTGCACTGCCTTCCCAAAATGTCTGCTCCAGAGATGCCATCACTGCTCTGCCCCTAAACACTCGGGAATGCTGCCTTGGGTATCTGTGCTGCTAGGGTCAAGTTTGTCAGGTCCTTGTAGACATGAGACTTGGAAGAAGATGAAGCAAAATATGTTGAATTGAAAATGTCACTGATTGATTTCTTTATTTTTTAGTCTGTTTTCTTCTAATTTAATCCATTCCCGGCTGCACTGTAAATTCCAAATGTGAATGGGAAATAATCCCACCAGTACAATAATTAGCATGTAACCAGCAGATGAAGAAACCCCGAACTGCTGAGCTGATTGGTGAATGCTGCCTGCTTTCCGAATTCATTTCAATAATCACAGCTCCCATTAAACAGAGGACGGGGTGGGGAGGAACTTCAATTTCCCTCAAGCTCAATGTAGTGAGAAATGGTGTGTGCAGGGAAGCTGTTCTCTACGGATTAGAAAACAGAGATGAGGGATGTTCTTGAAACTGAGTTGCACACACCAAGTATTGCTAATTTTGCAACTGAGAAGCTCCATTTTGCTCACTTTTTTTGGGGGGGAATAGAAATGGTAAGTCAGATATCCATAATTTTCTGTAGGTGTGTGGCAGTAAATAGTGTGCTGGAAGAAGCAAACATTCCCTTGCAGTGGTGCTTTGCTGCAGGATGCAAAAATAAGTCCACTGGAAGCCATTAATAGTGAAATTAGTTTCCGTGTTTATTGTGCATCCATCCAGCTCCCAAATACTCTGTTGTGCTTTGAAGGGATGGGTGGAAATCAGCATGTGGGAAGGGCTGATTTTGGAGCATCCAGGAGCTGGGCACTGTTTCACCACAGGGATCCGGGGCTGTTTCTGCCCTGCCTTCCTCTGCTGCTTTTATTTGGCCCAAAGGTGGGTGCTCAGAGAAATCCATTCTGCCTTGGTACCTCCATGGTGTCCTCTCAGCAGCACCAGGAAGGTCCCCTCTGCAGAGCTGTACCTGGCAGCAGGTGTAGTTACACACCCGTGTTCATGTTCAGCATTAGCAGAGGTGATTTATCTCCTAATCATGTTTTCCCCTCCTAGAGCAGCCCTTGGTCATCTTCTGGCCGTGACCACGTCACCGTCAGGACTCACTTTCCAGCAGTGGAGCAGAGCTGATGCTGCTACTGGGTGTTGAACCACTTCAGAGATGCTTTTTCATTCCAGTTTAAACTTAATTCCAGCAGCATTTGCTAAGCTGTGATACAGCTCAGTGCTTGGAGGCCTAAAAATACTGCCTTTAGAGATGCAGGCAATGGGCTGCATTTGTAGGGAACTTTGCCCTTGTAGGGAACCTTGGCCCTACAAGTGTTGTGTATGAGCGTACAACACTGCGTTGTAAAGGTGGGAGATCCTGGTGTGTTTGATGGAGCAATGTTTTATTGGAGGGATTGGCAGGATTGGGGCAATCGGATGTGCCTGCGATGAAGCTGGTGATCCAATATGCCATCATTTCAGCATCCCATGGTGAGAGCCAGGTCCTGGGAGCATTATCCCTGCTGGGGGCTCCCGGGTCCTCCCCTCCCAAAGGCTCAGCACACAGTGATGTTTTTGGATGTCATTACAAGTAGAACAAGAAGTCAGGCCAGTCCAGGGGCTTCGATGATCACTGTCAGGGTTTATGATGGTCACTACAGTGCTTTCTGTGCATATTTCCCCATGGTAGAGATGGGCTCGAAGACGTGTTGCATTGTTTCATTTCCCCTCCACACTTCATGTCCTGCTAAAAATAAAAGCTAATGTCAACAATGCTACAATAACCAAGCAGTGGATGTGCACGTCCTGCGCCTGATCCCGTTTTATTTCCACTTGGGAAAAGCAAGATTCAGCTGGTAAAGATTCAGCTGGTAATCACATTATGAGCCTCGGATCAGGATCTATCTGTGAAACCACCTCGCTGATGGCTTTGTCTCCTTTGCTTTCTTCCAATGCCATTAATCAAGTGAGAGGCTGAAAATACTCTCACAAAGCAGCAGAGGCTGAGAAAAGTCACTCGAGGTGAGTAAACAAGTTGGCTGGTTTTTAGTGAAAGCCAAAAACCAGCCTGTGGCTGCTACGTGTGTTGAGGGCACCTTAAATACAGAGTGTCCTTCTGTGCTGACAGGCATCCCAAACACCTTTTATAATAAACCTCTAATTATAGCTCAGTGGCTCCATAGGTTCTGGGCATCAGCCTGGGAATAGTGCACTGAAAACCAGAGAATAGCTCTGTTTTCTGTGGCTGATGAGTGAACCAGACTTAGAGCTGGGCCTGGTGAGCGTGGTACGTAGCGATGTATTTATAGAGTGCTGTAGAGCTGTGCTTGCTGCTGCTGCTTTGTACAGTGGTGGGGCTGAACTCTGCAGTTTGGGAAACGTCTCCCAAATGCATTGATGTGAATTCCCAAATCCAGAGCCCAGCTGAGCTGGTTGGAAAGGGTTTGGCTGGTGGCAGCTCATCACCATCTCCTGATATCTGACCAGAGCCAAGCACTCAGAACCAGGGACTCCAGTGAAAATCTTGACTTTTTAAAGCAAAAAAGACCTAAAAGACCTCCAGAGCTTCGTGGTTACAGGGAGAAGCTGGAAAACAGGAATTCTTGGGCACAGAGGGGTATGGAGATGCCCTCCTGGCACCACCCTGCGTTAGCCTGGTTATCTCCTGGTATCCAGACCAGGAGCCGCTGCTATGGCTTCGGGGCTGATACCAGCAACTTGATTCTTTTCTCCTCCGTTTATTTATTTCTCCCCCCTTCATTTTAATCTCGTCTCCTGGGAGATTCCAGCTGAAATCTATTCATTGCTGAGATGTTTCTTTTCCCTTGTGCCATGGCTGCCGGATCCAGTTTGGCTGCGGTTTGTTCCTGGCATGGGAGGAAAGCAGCAGCAGAGCTGTGCTCAGTGTGGGGTGGGCAGAGATATACCCTATAGGTGTTACACACTTGTGGGCTCAGCCCCTCTTCCACAGAGGCTTAGTTGATGCTGAGGGATGGTGCAGAGGCTCTTGCAGAAGTCTGGCACATGCTAAGGGATAGGGAGATGTGTATTCCTCTCCAGGAACAAGGGATGGGACAAGAGGAAACGGCCTCAAGCTGCACCAGGGCAGGTTTAGCTGGAGCTGAGGAACAATTCCTTGCCCAGAGGGTGCTCAGGCATTGGAACAGGCTGCCCAGGGCAGGGCTGGAGTCACCGTCCCTGCAAGTGTTCACACCCCGTGTAGCCGAGGCCTCAGTGCCAGGGGTTAGTGGTGGCCTTGGCAGTGCTGGGGACGGTTGGACTCAATCTTAACGGTCTTTTCCAGCCTGGTTAATTCTATGGTTCTATGTGGGGGTGAGGGGAAGCTCACTCTTCTCCTGCTTCTTTCTGGTCAGGGTTAAGTGGCTGGATCATGGACACAAGCCCTGTCCAGGCAAGCAAAGGTCCCTGCTCAGCCCAGCTCCAGAGCCCTGCTGCCAGACACAGAGCACCTCCATGGCCCTGAGCCCACACATGTCCTTGAGCACTGGCCGCTCTGCCCTGCGTTGGTGGTGCTTCTGGAGCTGGATCAGATCAAGAGATAATCCATGGAAGGGCTTTTCTGCTGAGCCACCCTCCCTTGGCAGCCTGGAGCACATTGCACTCGACTGCAGAGATTTGCTCCAGAATTGTCTTTTCTTCCCCCTTTTCCCCCCGTTGCAATGTGAGGTTCTCATGCCCCAGGAGCTGATACTTCCCCTACCTGATGCTCCCACAAGAGCATCTCTTCCTTTCTGCAAACATTCGAAGCTGGTGATGAAGCAGCGAGGCTTTGGCAATGCTGGTTTGGGTGCTGTTCGTCTGCCAAACCCTGCTGAATACAGCTTTTATCACCATTTGTAACAGTAGCTGTTGGGGGGGAGCTTCAAGGGAGCAGGGCTTTCAGAAGAATGCTGTATAAAGGAACACTGTCCTGCAGTGAAAGTGCACCAAAAAAAGGACAAGAAAACCCCAAACTCAACGTTTTTCTTGTGCTCAAGTTGTAAAATTTGCCATTAATTTAGGTAAGTTTTTACTTCCATTTCTAGACAAGTTTGTTGTCATCTCTGTACGAACGGGCACTGCTGTGAGCCAGGCAGGGCTTCTGGGGGGAAAAGGCATTGATGCCCTGACTAAGAAATGCCAAGATCCTTGTTCTGTGCTGCTTTCCCCAGCCGGGCCCTGCAGGAGCCGGGGTGGGTCCCAGCTGGCAGCTTCTGCAGACACAGCTTGTCCCTGGTGGGATGAGCAGAGATGGGTCCCTCCGCCTGATCCACCTCATATAGGAGGGTCTGGGAGAAGACCAGGCTGGTGCAGGTCTGTGAGCAGCACAGCAGAGGGACCTGATGCTGGGGAGGGACTCTGCATCGGGGACTGTAATGATAGGACAAGGGGTGATGGGTTCAAACGGAAACAGAGGAAGTTCAGGTTGGATATAAGGCAGAAGCTCTTCCCTGTGAGGGTGCTGAGGCGCTGGCACAGGGTGCCCAGAGAAGCAGTGGCTGCCCCATCCCTGGCAGTGTTCAAGGCCAGGTTGGACACAGGGGCTTGGAGCAACCTGCTCTAGTGGAAGGTGTCCCTGCCCGTGGCAGGAGTTGGAGCTGGAGGAGCTTTAAGGTCCCTTCAACACAAACCAGGCTGGGATTCTATGAATCTACGTTGCTTGACACCAGGAGCTCTTGCTGAGCATCCTCTCCCCAAGGAAGAGGAGTGCAGCACTTCGCTCCATTTTCAGGTTTGGTTTGGATCATCATACACTGTTCTTTAATAGCCATTTACTCTCTCTCCCATCTCTTTGGCCCAGAAGCAAGAGAATAAAACATTAAAAGAGGAACGTGATTATAATCCTGTAAAAACTGACAGAGGAATTTGGCAGCCTGTGAATGTCATGCATAATATTTTATTCATCTTTTATAATGATTAGATTCCAAGCTGACAGTTTAAATGACAAAGCGCCTTAAAGAGATCTTGTGGACAGCGTGAGAAACCTGCCCGTGTGGTTCTTCTCTGCTAAGTGTGGAGTTTGCAAGGTCCTTGCACTGACAAAGCCCAGGATCCTTTGGCTTTAGCTGAGCTGTGTAAGTACAGGAGCTGAGAGCGATGAGTCCCTCCTATTAATAACTTGTATCACAGCATCGTCACTGGGGGCTCTCAAGTGAAGGGTTGTGCTGCCTGTCCCAGCGTGCTCAGGGTCACTTCTTGGCCAAAAGGGATATTTTTGGAACAAAACCACTCTATTTTTGCTTTTGTTGTCCCCTTGCTCCCGTAACTGGGAGCAGTAGTTGGAAGAGGCTGCAGATCCGGGCAGAGGACCTGTTCAGATCTGTTGCTGAACCTATTGACTGTTCACGTAGGTTACTCAGCATGGAAAGCAGATCCAGGGGACTGACCGAGTTCCCCATCCCAGAATATCCCCGCTCACAGCAGGAGCTGGAGCCAACGATGCAGAACCCTCCCAGCAGAGCAGGAGCTTCCCAAGTCCTACTGTCGGGTTGGGATTGTGGGGTGGAAGGGAAGCTGGTGCTCTGGATAATCACCCGGATGACAGAGCGCTGCCAGCCCTTGTGTCTGACATTCACCAAGGGATGATTCCTGCTCTCAAATAGTAGTGAAATGTAGGTATTTGTGTCCCTGTGGTCCTCAGCATCCCTGTGGGCAGCAGAATGAAGATGAGGGGGAGTGGGAGTCTGCTCCAGTGTTCCCGTTTGCTGGAGCGAGAAGCTGACTCTGGTTTGCTGAGCTGTAATACTCGGTGCTGTATGTCCCTCTAAAATCCAGCCTGAATAGGATTTCAAATGCATAAAACTCTTAATAGGAATTTTTAGCTTAATGAGAATATTCCAGAATTCCTTCTTTTTGGATGGGAAAAAATGACTAAGGTAGTTGTGACTTGGATCATGTCTCCATCTGCTTGCAAGTTCTTGGAGATTGGGCATAAAACTCATCTCTCCTTAGCTGAAAATAAGGATCCTGGAGTAGGATAGGGATGTAGTGCAGCGGGCGGAGAAGGTGTCCTCTTCTGGAGAAGGTGCAGGGAGTTGTAATGAGATTGCTGGAGGTCCAGAAACCACTCACCAAGCCCGAGTTGTTGACTCTAGATGAGAGAAGAGGGAGGAAATGATCTACCTATCTATCTATCTATCTATCTTGGGGTGCATAAAAGGGTTTGTGATGGTTGTTTTCTGCGTTCACAGGGGATAGGGCAAGAGGTATGGTCC
>NW_009928273.1:25793-26966 GCF_000696875.1 Nestor notabilis | reverse complement strand
ACGTTCAGATTCAATCTTGGGCAATACTTTCCCTCTGAGTAACAACTGGATGTGATGGTCTGAGGAGGTTGTGGAGCTGCTGGAAGATGAAAATGGCTTGGAGATGTCTTTAGAATATTTCTTGGTCATTCTCATGTGGTAAAGGTGCAGTTTATCCTCCTGCAAGTGGGAATTGTCTCAATGCTTTCCCGTGCTCCCTTCCTACAGTGCTGGCATGGAGTGGTGAGGCGAGGAAGGGTTGTTTTAGTCTGGAATAAGCAAGAGATGATAAATGATGTTCTGGGGCTTCAATTTTCAGTCACTTAAAAAAACTGAAGTGACTAAAGATGCCATAAGCTTGCTTGCCCCTCTGCAAAGGCAGATGTTGGCTAGGAATATTTTATGCTTCTTGATTCTAAAATTGAATGTTGTGGATGTTAAATTGCAGGACTTGCCTTTTGATGATACAGCCCTTCCAGAGTCCTGGAGCTTGACTAGGAAGAGACAGAGAAGTGGGGGGTGAGTGATGTTGCCTTTAGTACAGCCACTGCTCTTTAAAGAAGTATCAGTAAAGGCAATTTCCTGGCTCTGTGTAAGGGCTGGAGAAATAGAAACAGCCACTTTAGAGCTCCTAAATGGTCACTTGTCCGTCCTTTAATTGTCCCTCGGCAATGGGAATCGTTTTAACTCACATCCCACACACAGCAGAGCCGCGGGGCCGGACGGTCTCTGCTGGGCTCTCAGGAGGACCCACGGTGCTCAGAAGTGTTTCCTCCACACGCACCCTTGGTGAACAGTCTCAGGCCAGGTAAGAGGGTGAGTTCTTCATTCACCGCATCTGTGTTCACTGCACGTCACCTCTTCTGTTAAATGGACACAAATCAACTCTGGTCTCAAGGTTTAAATGAGCTTTTTGTTTGCTTGATATAACAAACATTTTTAATCACAGAATCCCAGCCTGGTTTGTGCTGAAGGGACCTTAAAGCTCCTCCAGCTCCAACCCCTGCCACGGGCAGGGACACCTTCCACTCGAGCAGGTTGCTCCAAGCCCCTGTGTCCACCCTGGCCTTGAACACTGCCAGGGATGGGGCAGCCACAGCTTCTCTGGGCACCCTGTGCCCGCGCCTAAGCACCCTCCCCGGGAAGAGCTTCTGCCTCAGAGCTCATCTCCATGTCCCCACTGGAGGCCTGCAA
>NW_009928273.1:22184-25629 GCF_000696875.1 Nestor notabilis | reverse complement strand
TCTTTGTGGCCTCCTCTGGACTCGCTCCAACTTCAAGCCCATCTGTGAGAGCTGCTCAGTCAGAGCTGTTGTAAACTGGCCTGTGACACTGACTGAAGGGAACCACAAGACTTGTCCTGTTGTGGATGTTGGGATGTGGAACAGCATGGTGAGGAACCTGTTCCATGTTCTTGGCTTTTGGGGCAGAAGGTCCCATGGACCACAGGAAGGTCCAGGTGGGCTCCACAGGAAGGTGCTCATCTCTGCCAGAGCTGGGGTCTGGCAAAGCACTTCCATGGCTGAGCTGTTTCCCAGTCCTGGGAACAGCAAGAGAAGGTGAAGCACCCCTGGGGCACTCCCTTTGGCGCCCGGCGGTCAGGGGAAGGCTTTTTGTCTTTTCCGTATCACTTTGCTCTCCCTGAGCCCAGGCTCCACAGGGCAGGGTGCCGAGAGCCAGGACGGGGCTGCCTTGTCTGCTCCTGGGAGTATCAGGTTGAACCAGGCTTTGCTCTGCAAGGAGGCTTTGTTCTGGGACAGCCTTGTCCCCTTTCCAGACATGTCATAAAAACCAAACCCGAAAGAGAGCAAGAAGAGAACAAACAGCCATAAAGAAATAGATCCATCTGAGCTGGGGCTGCCAGGTGAAAGGAGAACAGAATAATCTCTGTCCTCGAGGCCTTGCAGTCGTTTTGACTTTCAAATGACCAGGCCCTCGGTGGGTCCCTGCTCAGAGATGCTGCTGGAAGGACCGCGTTCCTCCTCCCTGCTCCCGAGCCTGCTGTCCCAGCTGGGTCAGGCATCGCAGTTTCAACCTCAGGACGACTTTTCTGTCGAGTCTGATACATGGGGAATGTATTCTCTGTTCTGGAACTGCTTGCAGGTTTTGAGCCTGAGGAAACCATAAGACGTGGGGAGGATGGCAGAGGGATGATAAAGAGCATGGGTGGCCTGGCAGGCAGTGGGAATGCTGAGGCAGGACCTGAGTGTATCATGGCTTGTGGTGCTGGGATTTTAATATCTGAAAGAAGCTTAGGTACTCCAAGGATCACAAAGTCTTGTTTGTTAAAGCCTCAGGCACACGTTGAATCCCTGAAGGAGCGTATCAATGATGTTAAACCTCCCATAGCAGAGAGAGCTCGCATAGTGCAGGGAGAGATGGTGGAGGAAGAATGGCAGACAAGCAGCTGGGGCCGTGCTGTTAGCACTGGTTGATGCTGGTGTTGTGCAAGTCGTTACAGGACATTTACACAAACTGCTGGAATGAAAACCCACTCCATCAGCAGTCTCCTATTTGTTTCTTATTGTATGTTAAACTTTTTCTGGCACAGAAAGCGTTGTCACCTGTTGTGTCAAGGTCCAAGCATTCACCACAGGGATCTTTCCAAGTGTGTTGAAACCCAATTGGTTCAGAATAAGCCTTTCCTTCATTTTAGCAAGGAATAAGGAAAAGCTGTGGCATCGAGCAGACATTGGAGGCATTTTTCTTGTGCTCTGAACTCTTGGATTTGCCACGCTTAGGTCTGAGTTTCCCCAGCTTTGTGCTCGCTCTGTGTTTCCCATCAGTATAATGGGGGAAATACCATGCAGCAGGCACCATGCTGAGCCAGTGCTGTGGGTCTGGGGGAGCTTTGCCCAAGTGGCTATGCAGCAGGGAGCATGGGGACACCTGAGAAAGGGAAAACCTTTACACATCATTCAATGCTCACCCAAATCCTTTGCCTTCCCCCCCCGCCTTTTCTTTCCCATCCCCTGGGGTTTGGTCTGTGTGGTTACGGGCAGGGCAGGAGCCCTGTGTCTGCAGGGGTTCAGAGGGGCCGGGAGCACCTTCCCGAGCTGTGCTGGTTGTTCTGTGAGCTCCCTCCATCCCTTTAGTTACTTACTTTAACCAAAGAGACTTGCTGTTTGTGTGCAGGGTATGGTGAGCAGGATCCAGCCTCAGAAGCACATCAGCAGGAGGGAACCTTAGGGGACAGGAGCACGTGTGCTGGCTGCAGCGCAGACACTTGGGACATGTTGCTTGGGAAGCAGAACCTGTCGCTGGCCGTGCTTGCAGCAAACAAGTGCAAATATTCCTTTCCTTGGGAATCACAACCCCATTTTTCCTATTTTTCATCCTCTGGCTCACCTTTTCCCAGGGTGACTTTGTTTTTCAGTGTGCTGTTTTCTCCCCCACTCTGAACTTCATCCCAGAAATCCACTTGGCTGGTTATCCATTTAGATGGTTAAGGTTAGAATGATGAAATGCCTCGGGGCTGGCTCTGCTGCTTCTCTGGGACGAGGGAACGGGGACTGGATGGCAGCAGAGGAAAATGAAGGGCAGAGAAGCAGCCCCCAGCTCCAAGCAGAGCTGCAGGTTATATATAGCTGCTGGCTGCAGTGGTGTTGCTCAGGGGCTGTGATCACTTCTCCGAATACCTTCTTGGCCAGTGGAGGTTTCCATTCCTGTTAATGAATCCATGAGCTGTGGCTGGGTGCTGGGAGCTGCATCCAGGTTTGTCCTTTTATACCAGGTTGGGAGCAATTCAGTGGGTAATTCAGGCAATTCTGTTAACTTCTGATAAATGATGTCTTTGCTTAATGAGTGGGGAGAAAGACTATCCAAGATGTGTGGTTTGGGATGCTCCAGCGAGGATGCAGAGTGGGAGCACGGCGGGGTTTATAGTATGAGCTGGCAGACACACTGAGCTGATCAGTGGTTTGGTTTTACTCCTTTCCTAAGCAAAGGTCTCCTCCTCCTTCAGAGATGCAGCAGTGATTTGTGGTGTGTGTCCTCTATTCCAGCCCTGAATCCCGGTGCAGCTGAAGCAACTGAAGCACTTTAAAGATGCCTGGGAGTGTGGAAGAGGAGCTGGAGAAGGACAGGCCGAGGACGTGGTCCCTTGTGCAGGTAGGTCACTGCTGCCACTGCGGCCTCCGGGTGCCTTGTGTAGCCTGGGCAGAGAAATGGGGTGTAGTTCAGCGCATTACATGATTCAGGCTGTTCTAGCTCCATGTCTGTAATCAGTGCTAATACAGTGGTTTGCTGCATTAACCCTTGAGCCCTGCCCTGCCCCATGGTGGGCAAAGGTCTGAGGTTCTGCTCTAGGTGTCCCTAAAGAAAGGGGCAATTTATGCACCATCCCTGGAGACATTCAAGGCCAGGCTGGATGTGGCAGGGGTTGGACCTGGATGAGCTTTAAGGTCCCTTCCAGCCCAAACCATCCTATGATTCTGTGTTTGCTGTAGCTTTCCTGACATATTTCCAGTTGTGCAGGCTAAATCTAGCCTGTGAAACTGGTAGGAATACACTAATGGACCCTGGTGTAGCATGTGATGTGCTGGGATCCACGTGCACCCTCAGCCTCCTGAGAGCTGGCCTCAATTAATGGCATAGTAGGTGGGTCCTCAAACCCCTCATGGTGTGATCTTGCAAAGGCCGCGAGCGCTGTGGCTCTCTGGGTTGTGTTACCATGACTGACAATTCAGC
>NW_009928273.1:4596-22166 GCF_000696875.1 Nestor notabilis | reverse complement strand
AAGATGAAGAGGGTAAAGCTGGTGTAGCTCCACTCTGCTGTGGTGAACAGGGCTGGGGTCTTTTGGGAGGGAGAGTAGGGAGAAGGGAATTCACTTTTATACGCTTTGGTGTTTGCCACGGAAAGATGTTGATAATGCATTTGGGTGCTCTGTGTGGAGGGTCACTGGGTGAGTGGGAAGGGTTCCTGTGTGTTGCATCTGCAGAAATCACGTCCTTTATTACTCAAGGGCTTGCACCGGGGACAGCTCACGGCTCTGCAGCAGCGTGTGTCACCCTCCCTGCGTGCTCGCCGTCCTGTGTGGCACGTGGAGGCTTTCCAGTGTCGTCTTAGGCAGTTGTAAGAACCAAGCTCAGGATCTGCGCTCTGGGCTTTGGCTGCTTTCTCTCCCCATCACCCTCCTCTGATGCCCTCTCCCTCCCAGTTCCTTTGCTTTAAACTGATGGTGCTGTTGTGTGCATCCGCAAGCACATCGCCTGCCTTGGTCTCCTCTTGGGCTGAAAGTGCAAAGCAAACCTGTTCATGGTTTTGGTGAGCTAATTCTTCCCCACGCTAGGTTTTTAAATAGACCCTTTCCTGCTTGCAGAAATAAAGGATAAATAAGAAATAATACTTAATAAATAGTAAATAAATAATTAACATTAACTAGTAAATCATGAATAAGTAAATAATAATACATTCTGTGTTTAAATAGACTTTTCCTGCTTGCCAAGCTTGCAGGATGTATTGAAGTAATGGGGAAAATATGTCGTGTGTTAACCTTCCTTGTTGTAGAACTTGGTTTACAGCACCCCATTCCTGCAGTGCATTTGGGAAGTGCGTATCTGGATGCTGAAGCAAGTAGAAGACTTTGAAATAGGAAAATAGGATTTTAGTGCATTCAGGGAGAAAATGTTTTGAGTTTTCAACCTTCAGCGCTTGGGTTTTGGACCAAACCCCAGTGAACTGGGCTTAGTTTTCCCTTCAGAGATCTTGGGCTCAGCAGCTCCCTGGGCTGCCTGTTGCCTTCAGACAGGCTCCTCCAAAGCACTCACTGACTCAGATGAGGGTAAGAGCAGTGAGGAATGCTCTTGGCCTGTAAATAGAGTGTTGGATTGAGGGTTTGGGATGTCACTGGTGTGTTGGAAATGTTATTTTTACTTCTTGATTTCATCCTTCCTATGAATCAATCTCAGACCTGAATTCTGTTCAGGTTAACAGCCGTTCCTGCAGGGCTTTCAGAGGTCCTGCTCCATGCACAGTGCTGTGACCAGGGGGTTTGGGCTGCTGGGGGGCAGAGCTCAGCACCCAGGGACACCAGTGTGTGTGGTGCCTGGCTGGTGGCTTGACTCCAGCACTGGTGCAGGAGCTCCCCATAGCCTGCCCACCCCACTGCTGCTCCTGCTCTCCTCAAACCTGACCATTACTTATTCATAAACTATTGATTATATAACATAACATATATAATTATTTATTCTGTAAAGGTATGAGCTGCTGGTGAGTGGCTCTACAACGAGATGGCCACTACATGTGCAATGCATTTCTCCAGCCTGAGCCTTACAGGGCAGATGCTGGCTTGGCCGAGGCCTCTGGGCACTCCTGTAAGATGAAGAAGCAGGAGTAAGATGTCAAAGCGAGCAAGATTTTGCCATAGTTTATATCATGCCTCTGCAGCCCCGTGTGTAGGGCCCAAGGATCTGGAGGCCCACGCTGCTGGTTTGCTGTTGTTGCTGATAACCTGCTGGAGGTGATTCTGCAGAGGTCTTCTAGTGAGCAGCTTTAGAGCCAGATGGGCTGGGGCAGAGTTGTCGCCCTCAGTGCAGTCACCAGCCATTCCACCAAATAGCTGCACAGCCAGTAGAGAAGAGGTGGGGAAAAGATGTATTTCATTTCCCCACCCGAGGAGAAGTGTTTCCTGGGAGCAAATGTTCACCTGAAAATCTGCAGCAGAGCACAAAGTACAGAATTTCCTGCTCGAAAGCAGAATTGTGCTTTATCCGTGTCATTTGGAGGTGCTTGGGCTTTCCTTCTCTTTGGGTTTGGGGTTTTTTGGTGGTGGTGATGTTTTTCCTCTTAGTGGAGGTGAAGTTCTCCCTTTTGGTTGTTTTTGTTTGTTCTTTGGTTTCCTCTTTTCTTTCCTTTTCTCCTCTGTCCCTATTGAGCCGATGGAGTCTGATGCTCCCTGAGGTTGGGGTGGGCACTGAGCAGTGCTCATCATGTCCCAGGCAGGCAGCTGTAGTCCTGAGCATGGAGCTATGGAGCTGTTCCGGGGTCTCACCACAGGGCTCTACCCCCATTTTCGTTTTCCTGTCTCCCCAGTCAGTATCTGTAACTCTGAAGTCTTGCCACCTTTCACCTCAGACACTGTTCTACTGATGCCCTTCCATCCCTTTCCTCATCCCTCCCTTCCTACTCTCACTTCTTACTGACCTGCTTCATGCAATATCAGTGTGACAAATTAAATTGCTTGTACCCAGGAAGATGAGGCCACTGGATGCTTAAAAGCTGCATAAACTTCTTGGCTAGACCTGCAGCAACTGCTTTGACTCCCACCCCGTTCAGCCCACACTGTATTGCGTGAAAGGCAAATTCCATCCTGCGTGGCCCTTTCCAAACCTATTGCCCAACACTTTCACTGTTTGTCATCAGCTGGGAATGGTCTGAGCACTGTAGATAGCCACGGATGTGGTTTGGTTGTCTCTGGGTTAAGAATTGCATCTGTCTATAGAAGGGTTTGGGTTTGCTGTTCCTGTTTGCCTGTGTGAGGCCTTCTCCCTGTGCTGGAGTCTCTCTGGGGCACGGGGGGATGCTGCAGCCCAGGCTCTGCTGTTCCTCTTGGCTCTGTGAGTGAGGTGAGACACCCCAGGAAGGCACTGGGGTACATGGAGGGTGTCACTGCTGACGGTGTCCCCACGCTGCAGACTCACAGGAGCACCCAGGCAGGATGCTACTGAGATGCCTTCCGCCTGCCCTGCCTGGTGAGGGTACCCTGTGGTGTGCAAGGCTCCAGTGAAGGCATTCCTATGTTCTGTGAATGGGCTGGGGGATGCTGAGACATGCTGTAGGCAGGTTTTCATTAGGAAGGAAAGGAACTGTGCCCATGGCCCGTGGATAAAAGGCCATTTGGTTGTTTTTGTAGCAACACAAACTGATGCACACCAGGCTCAAGGAGAGGCCTCATGCAAAGGGAAAGGCTTTTTGATGCAGGGCTCAGTGCTAAGGCTGCAATATTCTGTTTCGTCCAGAGGTATTTATGAATGAAGATGCAGATGGAAGGTGAAACTTGGGAACTGGTGAACTTTGACTCCCTGGAGGCCACCCTTCAAATCAAAGCCACTAACTGAAGAGCAGAAACACCTTCTTTACCTCCCTTCTTGACCTAGAGCCTTACAAGCACTTTGGGGGTTGAGGTCTCTGCAGCACTGGGGAGGTGTCTGCTCAGCAACAGCAACCATGCAGCAAGCCTCATTTTATTTTGTTTCCAAAACAACTCTTTGAGTTTGGGCTGGAAACTCATCATAATTCTGTGCCAATATTATTCAGCAGAATCTCCTGGCAGTGCTTTTGCGTGCAAACTGGGAGGCTTCTGACTAAAGGTGACCCACTAAAGGGATGATCTCTGATAAAGATGCTGCAAGGGCTGGAGCCGCTCTGCTCTGGAGCCAGGCTGAGAGAGCTGGGCTGGGGCAGCTGGAGAAGAGAAGGCTCCTGAAGGGGACACCTTAGAGCAGCTCCAGTGCCTAAAGGGGCTCCAGGAAACCTGGAGAGGGGCTTTGGACAAGGGATGCAGGGACAGGCCAAGGGGAATGGCTTTAACCTGCCAGAGGGGAGATTGAGATGAGCTCTGAGGCAGAAGCTCTTCCCTGTGAGGGTGCTGAGGCGCTGGCACAGGGTGCCCAGAGAAGCTGTGGCTGCCCCATCCCTGGCAGTGTTCAAGGCCAGGTTGGACACAGGGGCTTGGAGCAACCTGCTCTAGTGGAAGGTGTCCCTGCCTGTGGCAGGGGGTTAGAACTGGATGAGCCTTAAGGTCCCTTCAGCACAAACCAGTCTATGCAATACATTGACTGGGGCTCACAAGTCTGGGTTCAGTTACTTGCTTTGATGTGAGCTTCCTGTAACCTTGGGCAAGTTATTTAAAATTGCTCTGTGCCTCATTTCCCTTTCTGGAACACACCAGAGAGCATTTCCCTTCCAACCAGGAGTCTGGCAGTGTGAAAGCAGTCTGTACCCTATTCCATAGCTGGTGTGTGAAGAACCTGGGTGGGGTGGAAAGTCTGATCCATCTCATGGACCTTTCTTCTGTTCTGGGGAGAGCAGAACAGGATAATCATTTAAACGGCCTCACAGGAGCCCAGAGAACGTGCTCTGTGAGATCCTGGGGCTCCCTGCAGAACTGCAGGCATGCACTAGCACGGTGGTTGCTCCTTGAGGTGAGAAGCCTTCCCTGGCATTGCTTTCAGCTCTTCCTTCAGCTTTCAATCAATGCCCAGTTTGCGTAGAAGAGGTTTCTGGTGTTCCTTTGGTCTCACTGTGAAGTTTTCCTTTAATGTGTTCTTCTGTGCTTGCTCCTGTGCTGCCTTAATGCTGTAAACCTGGGTAGATGCTGGGGAGAGGTGATGTCTTTGTGAATGAAGATGCCGGCACATGGTGCTGCTCCCCACTGCAGCATGTGGATGTGCCTTGGGCAGATGGTGTCCCCTCTGCCCCCTTCAGTTCTTCCTTCCCAGTGGGGGTGGCAGTGCTGACCAGCCCTTTGACCACTTCCTAGATGTCAAGAGAGGCTTCCCAGCATCCCTAAAACATGCTGAAACCTCCCAGTTGGAAAGGCAGACAACTCGGGGAGCATGAGGCTTTCTGGCTTCCACATTGTGCTGTGAAGACTCCTTGCTATTCCCATGGGATAAGCCCATGGATCTGGGAGAACCTGAGACCCCAGTCCTGTGTCAGTGACAGCTCCAGCCAGTGTGGAATGCTATGGTTGAGTGGATGGAAATGAGCATCTTTGAGATGTGATGGAAAATGGGGCCTCAACATGTTTGTGGATTGGTGAAAGTGCTCCTGGGGAATATCTGACTTCCCAGGAATAATGGGAATACAGGTGTCTGTATCTCCCTTGGGTCATGCAGTTGGGTTCAATGGCTTGTGCAGCTGTTGAGGAGGAGCACACCAAAGCAGCAGAGTGTAACCTGGGGGCAGCCCTGTCAGCTTTGCTGTGAATATCTGTTGTATGACATTTGCTTCCCCTGTGCAAGAGGCAGAGCCCAGCAGCTCAGAAAATCCATCCCTCTTGGACAGAAGCTTTGCTTTCATCCCTGTCCTGCCCTTCCCAAAACCCAAAGCCCCAGTCCCTTTCCTTTTCAGGGTATCTTATTTGGTGATGTGCTGGGTGGGATGCTGGGCAGTGGGTCACAGGGACAATCCAGGGCAAGATAACAGGTAGGGATGCTTTAGACCAGGGTTGTAGAACTCAGACTACAGGTAGGTCTGCCTGCTGCTCCCTCTGACTCTGCCGTGGCTGGAAACCCTCTCTGAGTAAAACTGTCTTTCAACCAGCAGGCCTGACACTGGTAAAAGGGAAGAAATCAAATTGTCAATACAGAGGATGTGGTATCTTCAAGCAGTTCTACTGTCCAAAGTCCTCTTCCCATGGAGTGGTTTGTGTGAGCCTCACCCTGGGACACGTTTTCTTTAAGTTGTGGGTCTTTTAATCATTCAAGGTGCTCTGTATGCTGGGGAGGGTGAGCTCCAGGCTGGCGTGGATGTGCATAACACGTGTGTGTATGATCACATCATGTGTATGATCATCCATGTGCATGGGAGATCACACGACATGTGGCTGCCGAGCGCCTTCTGATTTGTCTCTTGCAGGATCTTAGAGCTCTGGGGAGAGGCTCAGCAAGTGTCTCCTGGGGATAATCTAAAATAACATGGGAATAACTGCTGGCAGGGGAAGGGAGGGATGAGGAGATGGTGCCAGGCAGCAAGGAGGAGGCTGGCAGCAATCTCCTATCGCAGATGATCCCTGGGGAACAGTTTCAGAACACGTGTATGCTCTCAAGGATGGCAAGTGGTGCATTGCTCACTGTAACCTGAACATCCTCCTACGAGCAGCACTTGGCTGGTGGGGAGCTGCAGTGCCAGGGGACCTTGCCCAGGGTGGCACCATGAGTAATCCCAAGGGTGAGGGTGTCTTCTTCACCAGCAGCTTTTCACCACTCACCAGCACTTGCCAGGCGATGATGAGGCTTGTGCCCTGTTTTAGAAGGGGAGAGGACGAAGGGTACGGATGGGAGCAGCTGGCCATGAATTTTGGGTGCTGCCCACAGCAACTGCCGAGTCCTTTTCATGTGGAAGCAGATGGTTGAGGAGAACCTCAAAAGCAGCAGCACAGAGCTCTGCAGTGCTTTGGACAGTGCACAAACCACCGCCCCAGCTTGCACTGGGAGGTACGGATGGTTTTACAGTATTAGCCCATGGAGAGCTCCCTTAACCATAGAATCAGCCAGATTGGAAAAGCCCTTTAAGCTCATCCAGTCCAACTTCTACCCCAGCAGTGCCAGGGCCATCACTAACCCATGGCACTGAGGGCCTCGTCTACACAGTGTGTGAACACTTCCAGTGGCGTTTAATGAACCCTCTCGCTCGGCTGCTCTGCCTGATCCCGGCCACTTGGGGAACAGCTTCACACAAGGACTGGTGGGATTGATCTGAAGAACATTACCCGTGGGGGGTGTCGCTGTGAAGCTGCCTCGTCTGCGGCTGGCTGGATCAGGGATGAGTCTGCAGACTGAGAACACGTCTCGCCCATGCTGCAGACACCGATTCGCCTCATCTTCTGCCGCAGGTGATGACGAGCTTGTGTTTGGAGGGAGTTCCTGCTGCCCTGAGCTTTATCCGCTGTGACACACTGTCGTTACGGTGCAATAGCATTAAGATGCTTCCAAGCCTGCTTCTCTCCCAGCCCAAGGAAGGAAGCAGGTCCCTGGAGGACCACGTTCTGTTAATGTGGCTGTGATTTGGGCTGCTGCCCTAGGAACAAAAGGCTCCATCGTGCCATTCCCAAGCCCCGAGCCAGCCAGTCATCCCACTCCTGTATTTGCAGCCTGCCTGCTGACACCGGGTAAATGTTAGTTTTGCATGATCATCCCCTGCACTGACTCCTCTTGCAGTTTAGTTTATCCTGATGTTTTTCTGAGTTACCTTAAACAGAGTTGATAATACAGATTCACCCTGATGATGAGGAGGAATTATTTAGGCTGGTGTCATGAGACCACCCTTCACTTCTGTCTGAAAAAGGAGGAGGAACTTTTGCTTCTCTTTCTCTGAGGTTATAACATAGGCTGTGCTGCTTTTGGTGGTGGGAATCAGGAATATTTGTTATCCATGGTACACTTTGCAAGGAGAAATTTTCCATGTTCAGTTACAGGGCTGGGAAATTCTAGATTCCTGAAGACAGTTTTTCTCCAAAGGCTCCAAGTTAAATCAGCTCCAATGAAATGAGAGCCTTCAAATGGGCAGACTGATATTTTAATACTTTTTATTGGCTCTTATTTAATTTCATTCCTGGGTTATTCCCTTATTCCCATGGGATGATGCTGTTCCCATCCAGCTCATCCTGCACCCAGCCTTGTCTGTCTCACACAGAGGTTTGTGAAGGGTGGGATGATTTCAAGAGGGCAAAATGCAGCACCAGGCTCTCCACAATGACAAGAAACAGGCACAATTCCTTTCTCTCATTCCTCCCCTTTATGCCACCTGCTGCTTGTCTGATTTGGGCAAAGCAAGCAGCTGTCAGTAAACTCTATTTGCTGTTTAGGGGAGGGCAGAAAGCCCTGGGACCTGTTTGCATTTATTGTTTCGGGGATTCTTCTTTTATTGAGCAGCTCATGCGGGTTTTGAAGCAGGGAGGGTTACTCATGGTCCCTGTAATCTCCACACGTGGCCAGAAAGCTGCTCTGTCCCCGGGCAGCAGCAGGCTGTGGGATACAGGAGCTCAGTGCTGATGGAAGCTGATGGAAGCTCTGCCTGCTGAGGAACTGAGGGAACTCTCTACTGGGAGGCGTTGGTGCAGATGTCCTCTGGTGGTCCCTCCAGCCTGAGGTGGTTCCTGTTCCACCCCGTGGGGAGCTGAGCCCACAGTGAGGCTCCGCCGTGGCCTCAGTTCTGCGCAGAGCACTTGGGGAAAGCAAGCACCTTCCTTCTTTCAAGGTGAGGTTTCTCCCATGTGAAAACACTAGGGCAAGACCCCAGCACACATGGCAGGAGCGGCTGGGGCAGGCACGTCGCTGCTCTCCTCTGCAGGACTGTCCCACACACGCATGGAGCTGGGGAGGTGAGCTGCTAACAAGCCTCTTTGCCCTTGTGTGAAGGTATAAGGTATTTAGAAACCTCATCTAATAGAGCTCTTGGGGATGTGTGAGTAACTTCACACCTGGCTGCGTGTGCAGAGAGCGGAGCTTTCCTTGGGTTGTAATTGCTATGGGTGTGTTTTTGAAGCCTATGGCCAAGACCTGAAGATAGGCTCAGTATGGCTTGGCAGTAATTGGGCATTAGTTGCATAATGATAGTAATTTCCTAGTTCTTATTCCCTAAATTTGCTTTACAAGACTGTGCTGCAATGTGACTTAAATCTGTAAGTATTTGTCTCTGTTGGCAGTTGGAAATGTAGCAGTAGCTGTGACTCTTTACAGAAATAAGTGTTCAGTGTTGGAGCTAAATTGAATAATATGGTGGTATTCGTATCCTAATCTTCCAAATAGCTCTCTTAAGTTCACTACATTGATGTCTGAAAGGCTTAAAAATAATAAACTCCATTGTATAGAGCTTTGAATACAGAGTGGAGGCTTAGTAATAGCTGGCAGTGCACGGGTAGAGGAACACATGGCAAGGGAGCCATTCCCCAGCACACTTGGATTCTTTAACAGAATCTCCTCATATCAAGGCCTTGTGATCCACAAATTCCTGAGTCCATATTGTACCGCATCCAGCTCTGGAGCAACACCACCAGAGGGATGTGAAGCTGTTGGAGTGAGTCCGGAGGAGGCCCCGGAGCTGCTGCGAGGGCTGGAGCAGCTCTGCTCTGGAGCCAGGCTGAGAGAGCTGGGCTGGGGCAGCTGGAGAAGAGAAGGCTCCTGAAGGGGACACCTTAGAACAGCTCCAGTGCCTGAGGGGGCTCCAGGAAACCTGGAGAGGGGCTTTGGACAAGGCATGTAGTGACAGGCCAAGGGGAATGGCTTGAACCTGCCAGAGGGGAGACTGAGATGAGCTCTGAGGCAGAAGCTCTTCCCTGTGAGGGTGCTGAGGTGCTGGCACAGGGTGCCCAGAGAAGCTGTGGCTGCCCCATCCCTGGCAGTGTTCAAGGCCAGGTTGGACACAGGGGCTTGGAGCAACCTGCTCTAGTGGAAGGTGTCCCTGCCCGTGGCAGGGGTTTGAACTGGATGAGCTTTAAGGTCCCTTCCAACACAGTTCAGGCTGGGGTTCTGTGATTTCGAACACAGACTTGCTGGAGACCTCAGTGCAAAACCCCAAACCCTGTACTTGGGCCATCAAACTGTTTCAAAAATCCTCTTGTGTTCCCCATTAGTCGTCTAGAAGCTGGTTTGGTCCCAGCTATTGATGTGGGCTGGTGGAGTGGGCTGGTGAGTTCATCTTCCAGCCAGCAAGGACTGCACTGGGTGGCTGCTGGCAGAGGGCTCAAGTCCTGCGCCCCTGTCCCTTGTAGGAAGGGGACAACGCAACTCCCAGCCTTCTGCCCTTCACAGGAAAGGGGGTGAAAGCCAAATACTTGGTGGTTTGGGTTTTTTTTTAACGGTGTTCAAAATTCAGGTCCCTGGGGATTGAGTGTCAGTGGGAGCGCTCTGAAGGCAGGGATCTGGCTTTGCTGGGTTTCCTCAGTTCCCCTTGTGAATGAATTGTTAAATGGGAAGTTGCAATAGCAGCTAAGGAATAGGCTGGTTGGACCAGCAGGCATGATTTACCAACCACCCAGAAAACCAGGAGAGGCAGAGGAGAACATGATTTGTTTATCACGACTGTACTTGAAACTCATTTTAAATGTCTGTCTTGTGAGAGTAAGGAAATTCCTTTAGCTTCCAGCAGCAAATAGCTGGAATTCTTTCAGCTCACAGCTGACCCACGGAGGATGGTGAGTTTTCAACTGAAAACATAATGAGTCTGCAGTAAGGACAATCCATTCCAAGTGTCACTGAGCAGCTGGGGAAGAGCCGAGTCCTGACAAGCACAGTTCATGTCACAAATAACCCTTGAACTTCGTTCAGTATCCCTGTGCTCTGCAGTGCAGGATGGCTTGACATACAGCTCTGAACAAACACGGTTTTCGAACCAAAGAGCAAATGGCAGGGGCTGTGCGTGGCTGGCAGGTGCCTGATCTGGATGCCTGGATCTTGCCCATGGAGATCTCCAATGAAATCCCAAATCCATTCTTCTCTTACTATCAGTCCTAAAGGAAATGGTGAGTATTTTGGAGAAAGGAAGGAGGAATGATGTAGTTCTCCGTGCTTGCTCTTCTTGGCAACTCTCAAATATCCACTGGTGGTGTGGTGAGGAGGACTTCCGAGGCTCGGCTTCTCAGCAGGTATATATCAGCAAAGGGTTGGCTGTTGGGATGCTGAGCTCTCCTAATGGTCTGCCCTACTCTGTGCCAGCAGGACCTATCTGGAAGTGGGGACTTCTGGAAGTCTTGTCACTTATGTAGGTTCTGAAAAGGAGCTGGACTGCTTTGGAAGATAGTGCTCCAGCCAAAGAGGCTGAGCACTTGCCAGTCTGACCATATGCTTCTGAAGTTCTTGTGGTTCAGTGCTTTAGGCCATGGTATTGTCTATTTAAGGCAATGGAAGAAAACCCTGCACCACTCTTGCAGTGTAGGTATGTGAACTGTAAGCATCAGGACCAAATGGTAGTTCTGGAATTAGATGGTGTCCCTAATTTCCCTCTTCAGTTTTAAGTGGATGCAGCATTCGTCACTTACAGACTCAAGTGTTGTGCTGCATTGTTGTAAGGGGTTGAACATCTGCCCCTTCCAGCCACAAAAGTGGCTCTGTTCCAGTGGTGGGTGGTTTCTTTCTATTCAGGGATCCTCAGAGGCCTGGAAAAGCTTGAGTATTGGGCATGACTGTCAACTGTTGCAGATCCCTTTGGCTCCCCTCCTTCCAGCATCTGCAAGGCCAGAGCTGGACATTGTGGTTTGTGCACAGTGCATAGAACAGGAAGACCCTGACCCTACCTTGTGGGGCCTCACCAGTAACCTGTCCATCCAGTGCCAAAAGCATTTGTGGTCCCAGCCTCTAGGAGAGGAGAGGGGAGATTTGTCATCAGCTCCTGGGGAAGGCTGGGACCCTCCATGCAGCACCCTGGCTGGTGGATGCGCATCCTCCATGCAGCACCTCTGCTCCAGCGGTGTCCTGCTGCATGGATGGGAAAGGGGCAGATGTGGCACCCGGCAGACCCCTGCAGGAGCACCTTACAGTGGTTGGGATGCTGGATGCTGGAGCAGAGCAGGGGGACGAGGTGCCAGTCCCATGCAGGGGTCTCAGCACAGTATTTCTTTCCCCCAGCATTGTGTGGGTGAATGACTGGCAAAAGCCTGTTGAATATTCATTTGGCTGAGGGGAGAGGAGAGCGTGGCAGCTCCTTGAAATCAGCTTGGGGAGGGGAAGCAAATAAGACGGCCTTTATCTTGCTACTAGTGCTACTTGAACGCTCTCAAATGCATACTTCATGTGGGTAAATGATTGCAGGGAACTCAGCCTACCTAACAAGCCTGCTCTTGTAAAGCAGAAATTACAGTGCCTGCATACTTGCCATCCTCATTCAAAAGCCCATTCCTCATTAATATCACTTTATACATATTCTTGCAGCTCGAAATGCCATTCCTCTTCTCCCCACCCATTTCCTTGACTGGCTGTGACATACAGGAACTACACCCAGTGCTTGACTCGCCTCTCCTGACCTTTTGTAACTTGGCTCCAAACTCCTTTTTTTGGGTCTTTTGCAAAACACTGTCAGAAGGGAAAAATCCTTTGTTAAAACACAGCCAACTCCTGCCTCAACGTGGAACAGTTTGTTCTGCTCAAAGAATGAGCCAGTTCAGTGAGCAGAAAAACATTGCCATAAACCAGCGGACTCGGTAAACTGCAAAAGCCATCGCCTGCGCTCGGGGTCTGAAAGGACGACGCTGGAGCAGGATCCACAGGGATGGAAGAAAAATCATCCACGGTCCTGACCTGCCAAACCCTGTTTCCTTGCTCCCAGCCCAAGTATTTTGCAGTTGTCTTTTTGGCTATAGCAACTGAAGTGGGGGAATGGGAGCTGCTGCTAAGCCAGAATGTAACGCAGCTCCTGAAGCCAGCGTATTGCAAAGGGCATGGTGGATGAAGTAATCCAGCAGTGCTCAGCTGGGAAGGGGCTGCAGCGCTCATAGCCTCAGTCTGTGCTGCAGATGATCAGCTCCAGCGCCCTGAGCTTGTTGTCTGGTACTATTTAGCAGCTTGGTTTAGTCCTTCCCACCCACATCTTGTTTTAAAGCTCTGGACACTGTTTCCCTGCCATTGCTGCGGGTCTGTCCCTTCCCTGGCCGGTCGGTAGCTGGGGATCAGCCTGAATTCAGCAAACGCAGGGGACTTGGATGCTCGGTGAGAAACTGACCCTCTAGCAGGCTTTTGGGTGTGTGGTTCTGCACTGGGATCGTTTCGGTGCTGGTAGAAAAGCTGGTTTTCTTTTAACACTAAATGTGGTAGCATCTAGAGCCGAGGCTTCTGAATTTGGGGTGGTGGTCTCCAGATAGGGTCTCCCATACAGAGGTGGATGTGCAGGCCTGGAAGGGGGCTGTGAGCAGAAGTGCTTTGGAAACACGAGCTCAGACCCCAGAATGACTCCCGGGGACCGGGCAGGCTGCAGCAGCACCAGGAGCACAGTGGGCTCCAGCACTTGGGTGCTCTGTGCCATCGGGTGCTCCTACCTGTGAACTCCTCACCACTGGGCCAGGCATTTTCTGGTGGTCGGAAAGACTCTAGTACCCTTGCCAGAGATGTAACGTGGGCCAAGATCTACCTCTGGTTCTCATTCTGTGTTGGGAACTGAGAGTTTTACTCTGAGCTCCCCAATAGCTTTGTGGCTTGGAGCCAGTTCAGCAATGTCAGAGTATAAATATACAAAAAAGTATATTTTACATTGGCCCCGTCCCTTTTCACGTGCATTCCTAAGAGCTGCATCTGCCAAGGCTGCAGATGTAGCCGTTTGGTCTTGCCCTACCTAAATGGTGATGTTGATAATGAGCTGTAAGCGTGGGATCACAAGGCGTGCAGCAAGTCCGAACGTGGTGTGGCAGATACCCCTGACCTGTGTGGGGCTTTGGAGGTGCCTGTGATCGAGCTGCAGTCACAAAGAGACCCTGACAATGCAAGTGAGAAGGAAACCTCCTAGAGAAAGTGTAAGAGGCTGCTACTGGAGCTCCTGTGCCTTTATAAATGTGACCATTGTCTTCACACTGTCCAGTTCAGGCAGAAACCACCCCACTGGTGTTCACCAGCTGAGTGCAAGGTGATGGGGGACCCAGATACTGCTGAGCTGAGGGACTTCTTGAAGCTCCATTGATGTTATATGGTGTGTTCTGCTAGTAGCATTAACCTCAGAGCTGGCTTCCTCAAGAGATGATTATCTGTCTGCTGGACCTTTTCCTTTGGTGGAATGCCAGGAATGTTTTGCAACACAGACAGAATGCGAGGCTTGAAGCTATGGAGGTGGGTCCCTGGGATGCTGGGACTGTGAACCCAGCTAAAGTAGTGTAACGCGGAGCAAATCTGTAATGAAGCCTCTATGCCAAGAGAGATTATGATTTTTTTGGAAGATGTTAATGGTATGATTGTATAACGTTTATTTTGTGCTCAATCAAATGGATGAGGGCAGAGGAAAAGGAGTGAATTAATGTCAGTGATGTTCAAACAGAAGCACGCAAAGCTCCGAGGGATGAGCAGTGGTTTTGTTTTGATGAGTGTTGTGTGGAGTTTTTTATTCCTGACATTCTCCTGAGATACAGCACGCAGGCTTGTCTCGAAGGGGGGCACTTTGCCAGTAGTCTAAAGGTTATATTATCCTAGTGACCTATTTTTATACTCTAATCGTGTTCGGTTTCAGACGCCCCTTTCTGGCCTTCCATCGTGCTCCATTCTGTGCTCCACTGGAAATAAAAAGGGGAGGTAATTACCATCAGTCCCCAGTGCTGAGGCAGAGCAGCAGCCCTGCCCAGGTAACACTGCAAGGGCGAGTTGCTGCTGTTGTGGAAGCACCAGAGCAATGTGAAAACCCAGCTCCTCAATGGGCAATGGCTTGAAGCAGGGCAATGAGGAGCATTGTGTTGCAGTACAGGGGAGAGAGGTCTTCTCTTCAAGGCAAATTTTAAATGGAGAACTACAGCAGTTTGTAGAAGGGTGAAATTTTAATGAATAGCTCTGTTTAACTGGCCTAAATGGAAAAGACACTTTTCTACTGTGGGTCTGCCAAGGAATGGAGAATGAACACGATTGTTCGGTCAACCGCTTCCCCGGCCTGTAGACTGTGCCCGGGTTTTCAAAGCCAGGCTTAAGCTACAAAGCACCCTGACCAGTGGACATAGAGAGAAATTGTTCCTTAGTACAAATGTTGGCTGTGATGCTGCTCGAAGCTCGAAACTGCTGAAACTTGTGTGTGTGTTTGTACATTTGTGCAGTGTGAAATAATGAGATGTGAAGAGGCTTTTCTTGCCTATGTGGCTTCTCTCGGGTGGTGGTTATTGTGTTGCTGGTGGCTTTCCTTGTTCTTGTGAGAGCACCTGAATGTTGAGTGTCTGCAGTGTTCGTGCCACAGCAGTCTGCTCTGGAGGGGAAAATCTCAGTAACTGCTCATTCGTGGGAACTCGCAGCCCTGTATGGGTTAAACTCCAACAGAATCAAGTGTGTCATTTCCCTGGTGCTGGGTTATGGACCAAGCTCTGGTGCCAGCCCTGGGCAAGGACCCGGAGCGGAGATGTGCCCCGGGAGCAGGGGTGATGCTCTGCTGCTGGAGATGGTCCCATCCCGTGACTTCCCTCCCAGCTGCAGGCTCTGCAGGGTTACACAGGGAGGATGCTCGTTCCCAGCACGCTGGGACGCGCAGCCGCAGGCTGGGAACAGAGGAGCTCAGCCCTGCCAGATCTGCCTTTCCTCCTCTGTTACAGAGCCGTGCTGGCACAGCTACAAGAGAGGTCCTGTCCACACCCGGGAAGTTGGGATTTGCTCTGGAGAGGTTGGCTGTTCCCTCTAACTGTTTCTGTCCGTATTGAATCACAGGGATGTAGCCTGGAGAGGTCTTTGCTGAGTTACTGGAGCGTGTCCCTCTACATAGGATGTCCTTGGGATGAATTAGCAATAGCTGCGCTGTTCCTGGCAGGGGAGTGCATCCTCAAAGCCTGTTGGTGATGCCGCTGCATGCCCTCTCCCCTTGTAACCAGCTCCAAGTCCGTGGTGATGAAACCCAGGTGAGAACTAGTTGGGTCTCCTGGCTGGGGAACAAGCCTTTGCCCATTCTCTCCTCAGTCTGGAAGGTGCAGGAATCTCCAGCCTTCCCCTCTCCTGCCAGCCCACACCGGCCACGCTTTGGCAACAAGTGAGTAAAACTGGTGAAACTCCTACATGACTTCTCATGAACGGACTCCAAATGCAGAACAGCTGCTAATGCAGCCCAAGAGAAAGAGCCCCTGGACTGCCATGGCTGGCACAGGGGTGGCTGTGGGGATGTGCCCCACATGTGCCTGCACTTGCTGCTGTGTGGACCTGCTTCTCCTCCTGTCCTCAGCACCCAGGTGAATGCTCCCAGGCTGAGCTGGCACCAGCTTGGCAGCAGGAAGGGGAAAGTGGCTCAGCCTTTGGGTTGGGTGCTCCGAGAGCAGCACTCCTTGGTGCTGGCCCCAGGGATCTCCCAGTTACTGGCCTTTACTTGCTAATGACTGGTGGGGAGCTGGGAAGGCATCTGTGGACTTCCCAAACCTGCACCTCTGGGCCTGGCTGGAGGTAGAGCCTAAAGGGGAGAGACAAAAACTCTCAAACATCAACTTCTTTTCCCCAACTTTGATTTTTCTTCTTTTTTTCCCTTTCCCCCAACTTTGATTTTTCTTCTTTTTTTCCCTTTCCCCCCTTATACTTTGCTATGAGCCGGGGCCTGCTGAGCTTCAGCTTAAAACCTAAACTTCTGTTCTTAAGTGCCAATATTGTGCTTGGCTTTGTCTAAGACAGAAACATCAACTTTGTCTCTGACCTGGGGAGCGTGTCTGCCTGCCTGGCAGGCACCCAGAGTGCTGCGAAAACTGTTATTTTACTTCTATTTTGGTGTGATTTCTGATGTTTTTCTGTTTGAAGCTGAGCATTCACTCTTCAGCAGAGCCTCATTGAACACCAGAGCCATGGCAGAGCACACAGCCCTTGGGTGAGCGCTGGGCACCCAGCGTTGGCTGGGTTGGAGCAGAGCGGGGCTGTCTTCTCCACGGGGCTGCCCAGTGGCTTTTCTGGTCGTTGTTTCTAGGCGAGGTTTGCAGAAGGTCACAGGAATTAATCTTGCAAGTGGGGCCCTTGGCACTGCACTGGTGAATGTTTTGCATTAACAACCTCACTCGTTAATTCACTGAAACATTTAAACCCAAACCAGTCGCATCCAGCCAAGCTGGAAAAAGCTGAAAGTTCATACTCGGCAGCGCAGATTTCGAAACCTCCCTTTGTTAATCTCTGCAGAAGAGAATTTTCTGCCATTGCTGAGCTCACTCTGAGCACTCCGGGCATTGTTCTCCTCAGCGGAGGCAAAGCTGCTCTGCACAGGGTTGGTACCTGGACCATGGGGATGGGAAGGCGCCTGTGCTGGACAGGGAGGAGGGTTGGTCCAGGAGCATGGCTGGAGGTGAATGCTTATGGAAGTGTTGGAGGTTTGGGGCTGTCTCCAGCAGAAATGCTGGCCCTGCGTTAGGGTCACAGGGATGCTCAGGAGTCTGGAGCATCTCTCTTGTGAGGAGGGATTGCAGGAGCTGAGCCTGCTTAGTCCAGAGAAGAGCAGACTGAGAGGGGATCTCTTCAATGTAGATCAATATCTCAAAGGCAGGTGCAAGGAGGATGGTGCCAGACTCTTTTCAGTGGTGCCCAGCAACAGGACAAGGAGCAATGGGCATAAACTAAAACACAAGTTTCACCTCAACATGAGGAAGAGCTTCTTTATGCTGAGGGTATTGGAGCCTTGGCACAGGCTGCCAAGGGGGGTTGTGGAGTCTCCCTCTCGGGAAACATCCCAAACCCACGCAGACAGGTTCCTGGGTGACCTGCTCTGGGTGGCCCTGCCTTGGCAGGGATTGGACTGGACAATCTCCAGTTCCATCTTCCTCCTCTATTATCATTATTATAACAGGAGTAGCACATCTCGTGGTGCTCCTGCCTCGGGAGCAGGGTGTGCACAGTTGCATCCCTGTTGTGTGAGCAAAGACACATCAGCCCCAGGGGCAGTTCTGGTGCTTTAGATAGGAGAGAAACGTACCCCAGCCACGTGCTGGGCTGGGATCCGACCAGAGTGGCCTCTGCGCTCTTT
>NW_009928273.1:0-4565 GCF_000696875.1 Nestor notabilis | reverse complement strand
CTTCCAGCAGTAGTTTCTCTGGGAGCATCACTGGGACAGAATCAGTTTGACTCTGCTTTAAGTCAGTTTCCCCTCAGATTTCCAGCAGCAGTGGGAGGTCTGGGTGCACAGGTGACCTGTTTACTCTCTTTCCTCACTATTAAATTAACAGTATAAATTAAACAGGAACCATGAATTTAAGGACAATCCTTTTGTCCTCCTTGCTTCCAGGTCTCCAGTTAATCATAAAATATTAGGGAATAAAGTTCTTCACGTAGGTCTGAGGCATTTGCAGTGGTTTACACTGAGCTCTGATTTAAGGCTGCTTTTTAATGGATTTGTTTTTCTGCTGTTAATTTACTCTATCCATTAAACCAGCCTCACTTTAATGCCAGAGCAATTGGTGAATGATCCGTTCTGTTATATATTAGTGGTGTATTAAAGTATTAGTGCATTCCAGAAGGTAAGCAGGGAATAAAACATGCTCCGAACATGTGGTTATGCAACTGTTCCATGGAAATGAACTGGACAAGCAGTATACTTGATTAATTCTCCTTTTTTTCCCCACTAAATTGGCACTGTGATTCACTTCCAGCTAAATCTGCAATCTGTGCTCTCAGGTGGCATTAATATTGGAGCCCCAGCAGGAGAGCTGGGGCAGCTTTGATTGCATTTTTAAGGCAAGTTGTTGTAGAGAGCTCAGAGCTTGATGCAAATGTGCTGGTAAATGAAATGCAGCTTTTAGGTTCTCTGGAGGTGGGTCAGGCCCTTCACATTTACCCACAATAATGGTGCTGGCATGCCCTGGAGAGGCACTCCCTTCGTGTGGCACAGTGGGGGTCTGTGTGTGTCTCTGCTCTGTATCAAATTCACTCTGTTGATAGATAAAAATCATCTTTGTGATATCAGGCGACTCCAAAAACACTCAGTAAGATCCGTCTGGGATCGAGTGTTCTCAGGAATGGGGACTCTGGGGCTGGATCTCTATCAGGAGCTTGCTGGAAAGGAAAAAGCTTGCAGAGGGCCCAGTGTTAGAGCTGCAGAATCAAATTCAATGTGCATTCCCTTTTGCCATTGCTTCCCTGACACGAAACTCCTTTCAGCCTTTCAAGCTGGATTTTGTAGCCTTCAGGCTGGTCTTACTGTTTTTTTCCCTAATGGACTGTAGTTGGAAAGGTCATTGTACCCTGCTAGATTGTGTAATATTTAACTTAGCATCAAA
The DNA here is from genome assembly GCF_000696875.1 of Nestor notabilis. NCBI lineage: Eukaryota > Metazoa > Chordata > Aves > Psittaciformes > Psittacidae > Nestor > Nestor notabilis. The sequence goes on along the minus strand of NW_009928273.1, from coordinate 3,364 downwards.
AATGAGGACCTTGGGATTGGTGTCAAATGGATGCTGGTCCCCTCTGAACAGCAAAGCCCATTCACAGCCACCCAGGTTATTTGACATGTTAATGCTAATGAATAACTTTCTGGCTCTCTGCAGAGGGAAAGACTAATCATGGAAAGGTGGCATAAAGCAGGTGTTGAGATTCGCTCGAAATCCAGCTCCCAGCTTTAGTACCTTTTTAATTTATAATTTTTTATTAAAGTTATCATTCGTAGCTTCTCCCGATGCTGCAGCACAGCAAACAGGCTGCTCTGGTGCCAAGCTCAGGGATGACTAACGCTACTCACAGCACTGGGATTAGCGGGAAGTGCACGTTTTCCCATCAGTCTTTTAAACGGTGCCTGAGAGCTGCTGGGGCCGGAGTTGACCATCCAGGCTCTGCCCGTTGGAAAAAGTGATGTCAACTTCCAGAACAATAAAAACCCAAATTCTGATGAAAGTAGGGAGGTCCAATTGTGCTTCCTGCACGTGATATGTTTTCATTAGGACCTGACATTCCTCTGCTGTAAAAGCCACGGGCACAGAGAAGCAGAGGAGATATTGCATAAGCACCAAGTCATTTGCCCCATCTGCATTTCTCGGAGCATGAGATCAGCTCAGACTATCTGAGATGAGAAAGCTGCTGGTGCACAAGTGCTGTAACTGATAGGAGTTACCTCTGAGTCAGCTGGGAGGGGGGAAGTTGGCCTTGGGGGGTTTTGTAAGTTCAAGTTTTTATGAGTGTTTTTATAAAGCTCCATTGCTTTTACTGTAAATCCCAGGAAAGTCTGGCACAGAGGCTTTGGAATATGAATCAGTGTGTCCATATGCTTCCAAGTGACACTGCAATCTGGGAAAATACCATTTTATCCCTGTGTTTAAAAGAAAGAAAAGCAGAGTTGGTACGTAAAAGGTTGGCATTGACAGAGGGGTTAAGGCAGAGATGTTGCTTCCTCCGATGTGCTGCCTGCCCTGTCACCAGAGCAGTGACTCCAGCTGCTCTGCCCTTGCGTTGTGACCTGGGGCACGGAGCACTCGCTGCGCACATGGCAAAGCTGCAGCAGGCGACACATGAAGTTGTGGCTAATGCCCCAGCCAGCCCTGGCCTTCCACGGGCTGGAGCGGTTTGGGAACTGTGTTAGCTTCAGGAAAAAAAGGAAAAGAATTATTCCTTTCTTTCTCCTTCTTTTCCTCTGTTTTTCTAATGTGACAGGTCTCTGGTCACCCCCAGCCCAGAAAAATGGGCTTGTGCCACAGAGAAATGGCACTTTCTTACGAGGTACCCCCAGCGCACTCAGTTGTGTGAATGCCAAGAGCTGCAAAGGTGGTGGGAAGGGAAGGCTGGGACCCAGGACCATGTGTGTGATGCTGCCCCTGAGTGCAGCTCCAGATGAAGAATGAGCAGCTGCTGTTAAAACAGTGGTGAATTGGGCAGGGGGTGGGCAGGGAAGCTCCCAAATACTCTGCAGGCTTTGCTGAGTGGGGAGGGCCGAAGTAGATGGACCTGGCCCCCTGCAGCACAGCTCCGGGTGTCCCTGCAGGCAGAGGCCCTTGGTGTGGGCACGGTGCTTTGAGCTGGTGAGAAGGTTCCTGATGGGATTGGTTGGAAAAGGACAATTTTGTAGAAATTGAAATGTTCCGTGGGGAATGTGTTGAGTTTTCACCAGGTTTTCCTGGTGGAAAGCAGGCGGCTTACCCAGGGTGACCCTGGCTGGCACTGCTCTGCCCCAGGGAACACTGGGGATGGGTCTGGGCAGGGAGAGGGGAAATGATGGTGGGTTTCCTCCTCCAATGGGAATTCGATGCAGGCTGTAGAAGAGGCGTGTTTGTGGGTTGGTTTCTAAAGAGCAAATTCACAGGTTGCACGTGTGCAAATACAGTAAATCCAAGGTCAAGTTAAATTTTCCTGTTGGCAGAGGCTGAAAGTGATTTATGGAGAGAAACAGTTAAATACCAGGACAGTTGTGCTTTGTCTAATGGCAAGGGAACTAACTTCTCCTTCCTCTCCTTGTCCTCAGGTTCCATGGCAGATATGAACGTTTGTCAACATCTGACATCAGCTCCTTGGGACATCATGAGTTTGCTGAAATCTAGACCACAGAGCACTTGCAGTAGCGCTTTTTCAGTCTGAATTTCATGTACGTGAAAGGAACCTAATCATCTGGATCGACTGTAGTGATGGCTAGCAAAAGAAAATCCACAACTCCCTGCATGATACCAGTGAAAACGCTGGTGCTTCAGGAGACTGAACTGGACGCTGTAGAAGATGATCGTGAAGGAACACAACAGGATGCTCCTGCGGAAGGGCCAGCAGCTGGTGATGCTGGTGCCAGCAACACTAATAATGGAACTCTGTCTAACGGGCACCGTGGCATTGCTGATAGTGACACTTACATCTGCAAGTCTTGTGACTTTGGGTCTCAAGATGTTCAGCACTTCTTTGGGCACTTGGACTCTGAGCACTCGGACTTCAGCAAAGACCCTGCGTTCGCCTGCATCGCGTGCAACTTCCTTGCAAACAGCCATGAAGGGCTCTCCCACCACAACACGGAGTCACATGCTGGCGAAACAAGCTTTGTCTGGAGGGTGGCTAAGCAGGACAACCGTACAACCGTGGAGCAAAGTCTCTGTGAGGCCACCAGCAGCCACGACCTTCCAGGAGAGGTCCCTGAAGAAGGGGTGGATGGCCAATCGGAAATTATCATTACCAAAACCCCCATCATGAAAATAATGAAAGGTAAACCCGAGGCCAAAAAAATCCACACCTTGAAGGAGAATGTGTCAAGTCAGTTGGGCAGTGAGGCAGAGGTGAAAGACGGGGAGCATTCCTTCCCCAACGGGTCCGTGCCCGTCAGCCAGCCCACTGCAAGCTCAACAAAATCATCTCATGTAGTCAATGGCTCCGTCATAGGAAACGTGCCTGTTCTGCAGGCGGGTGTTGCACAACTTGTGTCACTGCAGCAGCAGCCCCCGTTGCATCAGCAGCTACCGACATCCAAGTCCCTTCCCAAGGTGATGATTCCCCTGAGCAGCATTCCAACATACAACGCCGCCATGGACTCCAACAGCTTCCTGAAAAACTCTTTCCACAAGTTCCCCTACCCCACCAAAGCCGAGCTCTGCTACTTGACCGTGGTGACCAAGTACCCGGAAGAGCAGCTGAAGATCTGGTTCACTGCCCAGCGGCTGAAGCAGGGCATCAGCTGGTCCCCGGAGGAGATCGAAGATGCCAGGAAGAAGATGTTCAACACTGTTATTCAGTCCGTGCCACAACCCACCATTACTGTTCTGAACACGCCGCTGGTTGCGAACCCCGGCAGCGTCCCCCATCTTATTCAGGCGACTCTACCGGGCCACG
>NW_009928272.1:0-1069 GCF_000696875.1 Nestor notabilis | reverse complement strand
TCTGTCTTCTTGCCCGCTCCCTGGCTTCGGGCTGCGAGCGCTCATTGTGTGTGGGGGACCCGGCGATGCATTCCTTCCCGACTAATCTCTTTCTCTGATCCCCCTCCTCTCCTTCCCCCTTTTCCTACTTACTTTTCACACCACTCTTCCTTGCCTTTCCCTGGAACAGCTGCCGGCTGTTTCCTGACACCTCGATCCTTACTGAAGGATCTTCCTGGCGGCAGTTCTTCGCTCCCCGTTCCCTGGGGGATGCTCCACACCGAACCCGAGCGCGACTAGTGAAAGAAGTACCCCAGCCCCCACTTCCTTTCCAAAGCATCCCAGAGACATCCTCAGGGGCTCCTCGAGTCACCTCTTCCATGTAACCCAAGATTCAGGCAGCCAGTTTCCTCCCTTCTCTTTCCCCCTAAGTAGCTAAAATTAATGTTATTTGCAGATTGAATGTTGCTACATTCCGCCGAGTGCCAGAATACAGCTCATAAAACACAATTTCACACACAAAGATGAAGTCAATCAAGTGAAATAAGCCGGGATTTTTTTTCCCTCTGTTGGCACACTAGACCCTGGACAGCAGGGCTGCTATTTACTGTAAGTAATGTAATTAGCCCTTTTGGATGGAAATCAATGCGTTGTATATGTGTGTGTGTTTTAATAAGAGAGTAATAGCTATAAAACCAACGAGACTCAAAGGGGTATGGGAATCTCCTTTAAAACGGGTAGATCCCTCCACAAGCCGTAGTCTCCTGCAGATAACGTATGAGAAAAAAAAAAAAAAAAAAAAAAAAAAGAAGAAAAAGGGAAAGAAAAAAAAAAGGGGAGTGGGGCGGGGGGAGAGAAGAGAAAATCTGTGTGTGGGGAAGGAGGAGGGGAGATAGGCTTTCCTTGGAGAAAACAAGTCAATTAGCACAACAAGCCATCAGGAAAAAATAAACAAGGTGATTCTATCCGGGATACGGGAGCTGTTCGCTCGGGATCCCCTCGCTCCCGTCGCCCCTCCACGGTGCCCCGGCTGCTCCGGGAGACGGGCGAAGCCACTTCCCCCCCTGCACTGCCCGGGTCCCGCCAGGGC
>NW_009928271.1:678-926 GCF_000696875.1 Nestor notabilis | reverse complement strand
GGGGCACAGCACACATTGGGATGGGGCAAAACGGGCCCTTGTAAACCCCACCCTGACCAGCGGCTCCCAACCTGGCTCCCTGCGAAAAGCAGAACTGGGAGAGCTGGGAGGTGGTGGAGGGGGGAACGTGGCGCCAGGCAGGCCAGGGCTGTGCCAGAACTGGGTGCTAAAGGGAAGGGTTATGCTGCGGAGCATAACCCATGTGCTGGTGTAAACCCACCCGACAGCACCAGCGCCAGGCGGGGCTG
>NW_009928271.1:0-231 GCF_000696875.1 Nestor notabilis | reverse complement strand
AAGGGGTGAATCTGGGTCTTCTCACTGCTTCTTCGTTAAAGGGAACAGTTTTGAGAGCCGGGATGCCCTGCCTGATGGGAACAGTGATGGGTGGCAGTGCCAGGGTGACAACACCAGGGTGACGATGCCGGGGTGACATGTCAGCCCCCCATTTACTCACCTTGGACCACTCAACGCTGAGCACATGGACTTCATGGCCGGTGCGCAGAGAGCTGCTGCTGACACAGCCCC
>NW_009928270.1:20095-45726 GCF_000696875.1 Nestor notabilis | reverse complement strand
GTCCCCGCCGCGGCTCTGTTCCCGCTGCTGTGAGGGAGACGGCGGGAAGACACCTCGTGTTTCTCCGTCCCATGTGTTGACACCTTCATCCCGGTGCCGCAGGTGGGACGCAGATTGGCTCTGTGAGCCCGTCCGTGTGAGAAGGAAAAGCTCTTCACGGGAGGAGAAAAAGTGTAGGTGCTTTCCTTCGAAGAGGTCAAGATGAAAGGGCTGGGCTGTTTGCCCATTTGTACCTAGCTGCCACTTTGCTGTTGAGCTGTGAGCATCAGGAGTAATTTCTTAGCACGTTTCCAGTGGTAAGAGTATGTTGAAGGATGAGGCAAGACTTTTTAAGGGATGAAGTGCAGACTACAAATGCGTTTTTGACGGCATTTTCTTTACTGTTACCACCTTCTTCAGGCCCCTTCAATCCTGGGAGGCTGCTCATACTGGGCATATTGTCACTTCTGTATAGGTTTGAAGTTCCTGTGCATCTGTAGGTGTAGGCTCTGTGCAAACTATGTACTCTGCTGCTTTTGTCAGCAGAGAGCAAGGACACCACGTGTGTTTATGGATCTTGTCAGCTTTTAGCCCTTAAGTGATCAGTGCAAATTGCACTATATCAGTGCAACTGCACTATAGATCTTTAAGATCCCTTCCAACCCAAACCATTCAATGACTCTATGATACTGCTATCCAGAATGCATTGAGAAGGTGGATGTTTCCCTTCCTACCATTCTGTCTGTTAAGACCTCTTTTCTTGAGTCTTGAAGGTGGGAGCAAAGAACAGGTCAGTAGTGGGACTGAACCAGCCTTGTACCTTGTCTAACTTCATCATTACAGGTAAGTAATGCTGCTCAGTGGATGTCAAAGAGCCTGTCCTGCTGGTATATGCACTCTGGCTGGCTTGTGCACAGGCAGGACTTCAGTTTCCTGTGTGAAATTAGTTGCACTAAACTGGTATGTTTCCTACCGTGAAAAGCAGATTTCCACTTTCACTCTGCTTTTAGAGTCTTGGTGGTTATGCAACAAATTCAGATCTGAATGATTATACACCTCTCTTGTTTATTTTTAGTTGTATTTGTACAGAAAATGTAGAGCTGGACCCTGCAGTTTATTTTATTCACGTACAACTTTTGTGCTACAGCCAAAAGTAGAATTAACTTGCTGTTTTTGTTTTAGGCTTAATAAGTTTCATTCCCTTCCTGTTACTGCGTTTTGGAGTCATCTTGCTGTTGCAGTAGAGCTGATTAATAGATATCCCTTGCCAACAGTCCATTGCTGAGAAGTCAGTACTGGCTCAGCTTAGTGGTGGGTTAAATGCTGTTTCCTGTTTGTAATTTTTTTGGTTTTAAATCTCCCAGCTCTCCATGAACTTCTCCACAAAGCATGACAAACTTCATGTTAAAAGGTCCAGAAAACAAAGAGCTTCATTTAAAGTTATAAATGAGGGAGATGCAGAGATGCCAGTTCTGGAAAAGGTTTAGTTTTCAGACCAGTAAGAATGAATGCACCCAGATGAATTCCTGCAGGCACCTCAGGCAGAGCTGTCTGAGTGAGAATTCCTGTGTTTGAGTCCAATCTGATCAGTTGACTGTGAATCTCTAAGCTCCCCCAGGCAGATGAACCCCTTGTGCTTCTGAGACCAAATTTTCAATCTAATTTTGTTGTTAGAAACCTCAACCTACAGAAATCCCCCCCCAAAACCAGGGTATCTGTGTGAAAAGTCTCCTCCTCCAATTTCTTACTTAAGTGAACATGGAGCAGTCTCCTCTTCTATAAAACTGACCAGGGCAGCCACTTTGGTAATGAATACTAAGTAGAAATGGAAATGCTTTAGGAACTGTTAACTTACTCTTTACAACACCGAAACACAAACATGGATGACCAAAAGGCATGTATGTATTTGGCATTTTACCTGCAGGAAAAGTACTTTTGACACTCATTCTCGAGTGGCTAAATTGTTTGGTCTTCGTTAGTATGTTTCTTGCTATGCTTTACAATACCATAAGGTTGCTGTAATAGAGGGGTATGTGTTTTAACTTGATGACATTGACTTAGTGTTGGTGCATCTTCCAGTCTGGTTGGCAGGAGATGTTAGACAACGGGTAGACAACGGGTAACTTATGCTTTCATCAGATTATCCAGCAGTTTTGTAAGTTGCTTGGAATGTGCAGCCTTGCAAGTATTGTGTCAATTAATAGTTGCTGGCTTAAGCCCCAATCTTAAAAGTACTTGCAGATGTAACCAACCCCATTATTCATAAAACTGTTAATTTGTATTACTGGAGGATTAGGATCTTGTCTTACTGCTTCTATCAGACCTTGCAGGAAAGTTCATACAAGCTCAGACTCTCAGCAGAATTGATGGATAGCTCTGTAAACAATGGTGAGGACTCATAACACCAGGGGACTTCCAGAGCAAAATTGATTTCGTTTAGATTAGAAAGTATTGGTTGATACAATGATTCTTTCACAATGCGTTTTTGTCTTCTGATGGGGATTTCTGAGGGAGGAGAGAAAATAGCTTCCTATATACCTACTCCTTTATTGTGTAGCTAAGCGTTCTTCTGGCCTTCTTTTAAGAATTTAAAAATTTATTCTACGAAGGCATTTCCTGATGACATTGCTACACATTTGCTTTTGAAGCTGTACTGTAGTGGAACAGTGCCTGGAAAGGAACTGGGAATCTGGAAATCGGGGGACTTAAGGCAGCATCAGAGGTAATCTGAGAGACACAGTGTATGTCTGTAAGTGTGATACTAAATGGAATGTGCATTTTTTATACTGCTATCACATGTACATATGTCACTGTCTATTCCTTAAATGTTTACAAACCATTGCTAACTCTCTTATCTGCTCATCTTATGCTAGAATGTCTAGGCAAGTTATGGCCTTTGCAGTATGTGGAGGAAATAACTGAAGGTGCTGAAGTTTTGATCAGTGTAATTATGCTAGGTACTGTTTTAAACTTTAAGGAATTATTTATCATGCTACATCTTACAAGCATATGTGTCATCAGATTGCTTGCTTAACATAGATGACTGGGCTAGAGCATATAACCAGAATTCTCAGTACACGGTGCATTTTAAGACCAGTATGCTGTATCCACAGTACTTCTCCAAGACCTGTTTGAAGTTTTTTTTCAATCTCGCCTCTTCTCCATAAACTTTAATGTTGAATTTCTTACGTTCTTGTTAAAAAGGGGGTTGAAGAGTCCACATTTCATTTAACACCTGCAGGAATCTGAAAACTCTTTTTCCTAAGGTAAGGGATGAATTTTAAACAGGGCAGCAGTGAGGGGAGAATGCAGAGACATGACTTCTTGTGGAAACAAACCTACATGTTGTTCTCTGCCTATCCTAGCATACCAGCATAACTGAAATCATTTATTTTTCTTCATGCCAGCTCATTTCCAGTAATGACCAAGTTCTTATCTCTTCCAAGGTATTGTTATTGCAGTAGTTACACATATCTGAGTATCTTTGGCAGAAAGATATTTAAAGGTGATGTACAGTGCAGAGAAGGAATTAGTAATCCACAAATCAGACCTTGGCAATACTTACATTTTCAGCTCCTGCAGGCTTTTGGGTTTAGGACCAGAGAATAGAATAGCTGGCATGCTTGTTGTAAGGATTCCTGTTGTTTTTTCCTGCCACAGCCACAGGTTGATTTAACCAGACTAATTCAGAGACACCTAATTTCTAGCTAGGGCTCTCTCTAAAGTAGTCCTGGCAAATCTTAGCTTTGTAGGAAGTGAACATATAATAGAATCATAGAATAGTTTGGGTTGGAAGGAACCTTCAAAGGTCATCTAGTCCAACCCCCCTGCAGTGAGCAGGGACATCTACAGCAAGACCAAGTTGCCCAGAACCACATCCAGCCTGGCCTTGAATGTCTCCAGGGATGGGGCATCCACCACCTCTCTGGGCAACCTGTGCAAGTGTTTTACCACCCTCAGTGTAAAGAATTTTTTCCTTGCACACTAGATCGTCTTCAAAAACAGTTGTAAAGAGCTGAGCTAAATAGCTGGTGTGAAAGAAGCAAATCTTTGACTAAGTTTAGGAATAACTGTGTGCTGAATTTTGTTGCCAAATTATTCTGTGGATACCCACAGGTAGGGAATGCAGACCTTTGCTTCCTTACAGCCTTATCTTTCTGGGAAGGCCACAGGTGAAACTCCAAGAAGGCTAGGCAGCTCCTATTTTCATCCTCTTTATGTTTGAGAATTCTCACTAGTTACGGTTAAAGCTTTCTGGATTCTTATTTTATTTACATTAAGTTGTAATTTTGACTGACAAACTGTACATCATTAATCATGTGTTATCAGGATCACTTCCATCCTAATGCAACAGTAGGTACATTTGAATCATTACGTCTGTTCTGATTTCCAGGAAATGCATGTCTTTAATATCCCTCATTCTCACCTCACTCTTCCAGTCTTACTTTGTCAAAGAAGGAACTTCCCAATTCAGGCTAACATTGTATCCTTACATTTTTAAAAGATGAACGCTTTTTCCATCGTTAAATGCAACCTCTCTACTGTAACTTATAAAAACATGGGGTTTTTTATTATTGTAGACCGTTTCCTTGGATGTGTTAGGGTGGGAAGATGAGTTTTGGGTTCTGTTCTTTATACTTTGACTGACTCTATGTAAGCGGTGATCCTGTATATTGTAGTGTGCTGGCACTTAGGGATGTCTCTGGTAATTCCTGATAATTCCAAATGGATTTAGGTGCCTACAGAACCATGGAAATGGTTTTCACTCTCTCACAGAATGTTTATAAAACTTAATACATGCACATAGATTTGAGATCACGCTACAAAAACTTCAGAGTGGTCCATGTAAACAGAGTATGATTGTTGTTGCTTGATTGTTTGTTGCAATAGTAGACACTGCAACAAAACTTCATTTACATACACAGTATCATCTCCTCTTGACATGTGCATGCACAAAGGGGTTGCAGATACTGCTGTAAAACATGGTTATGGGAGTGGTAACAATCTGGGGCCTTCAGGCAGAGATGGGAGTTTTGGGTTTTCTCCTTTCTTTATCAAAATTGATGGTGTGACAGAAAGACTGGAGGTGGATCAACTATTTATCTTACCAATTATTTCAAGCTGTGCTGTGCAGCAACACCACAATATGCTTTTTGCGTATATGGAGCAGTACCGCAATGGTGCTCGAATTCAGGCATTGTATCAGTTTCAGTATAGTTTCAGTGAGCTTAAAAGAAGAAACCCTACACTGACTGATTAGTGCTTTTAGGCAGTGGCTGCTGATACCTGGAGCAGAGAAGAAGCAATATGTAGACCAGAAATCTACTGAAGGACCCAGTTCTTAGCATTGGCTATTAGAATTTTATGTTACAGTTCATCTCCTGTCTTACAGGTAAGTTTTGAAATTTCCTGGCTTAACACTGATTACTAAATTCCATAGAGTGATCAGTCCCAACTTGCTGCAGAAAAAAACCCTGAATTTTGAAGTTTGAATGATATTCCTCATTCTTGCATCTGGCAGTACTTGTTAAAAAAAGGCTGGGAGTGTCCAATGGCAGCAGTGTGCATGTCTGGAACTGTTGCTACCTTGGAGGTCTGTCTTTGTCTAAGTGTTGGCTAGAGGGAGAGAGATGATGGGAAGTGCACTGCAAGACTCGTCATGAAAGGTGATTTGTGCATAAGATGTGACTAAAAGCAAAAGATTTTTCAGGAGTTTGAAGCATATCCAAATAAACAAGAGGAGAGAGAATAGTAGAAGGAAGTAGGAAGATTTAGGGTTCCTAGGTTTAGTACTTGTATGGTCAAAACCAACCAACCAAAGATACTGGGTGAAGGAAATGTAGTCTGCGTGCATGGAGTTTCTCTCTATTTAGACAAGAATATGAATTTAGATTCTGCTTCAGTGACCTGAACTCCATTGTTCCTGAGTATAAATGTACTTTTGCATTGTTCAGGATAGCCAGCGTGGAACTGCCAGCTGAATTGTACCTTTTGGTGTTATTCTGCTTTAACAGATAGAAATAAGGTCAGGTCTGGTTTAGTTGGCAGTCTTCCTATTTAAAGAACCATGAACCTGTGCTGTGCAATTTAATATTTAATCCTTAAAGAGAAATAAGACTTAATTCTAAATATTCTCAAATTGAGATAGCTTTAACTTCATCTTAAGCTTGTATTAGCATTGAGTTTTTCACTTAAAGGTGAGCAGAATAAAACCCAAGAACCCTTGGAGGAGGGAAATCTTACTGAAAATGTCAGTTTTCACTTTTATGCTAGTTCTTTTCCAGACAAATAAGTTTCCTGCTCTCCAGGAGAGCTTTACTCTGCAAAATTAGTCACTTAGATGTCTTTATTTATGCAGCACTTCAGGGCAACATTTCAGATCCCAAATCAGGTTCTAGTAAGTGTAAAAGCATGTCTTACTCATTTTAATTTTTCATGTCGTAACTGCTAAGTAACAAAAAAGGAAGAAGAGCAGCGGAAGTAGATAATGTTGTGAATACCTCAGTGTTGTCTGGTGAAATACGGCTTGTAAGACCAGAAAGAAAAAGTGGTTTGGTAGGAAGCTTTGTTTCCCTGTTCTATTTTTAACTTCAGCCACTGTAGTGACAGACATTAATCATCCTTCTGGAAACAGTAATTTTTATAAATATTTGCATATTTTCCTGTTAAATAGTAGTCTGTGAGGTGGGGAAAAAATGCATTTGGAGGTTAGAAGTCTCATGAACTCGTGAATTTTGGGGGTTATACCATGTTGAACCTATAGAAGTAGAAACTAGATTTGACCTGTGATTTCTTTTCAATGCCTGTATGTAAATCTTATTCCAAGTTAAAGTCACTTTGAGATGGTCCTTCATCTCATGTTTTATTAGCTTTATTACATTATTCTACAGGACTTTATCATACTTCTTAACATTCTGACATGAGCTGAGGGGCATTCTCTTTATTGGTATATTTGCAAAATGTGTTAAAGCTCTTCTATAAAGTAAAAAGTTTTATTTTAAATGCCACATCCTTGAATATTTCACCTCAGTCTACTTAGTTCCCCTTAACTTGAAGTTGCTTGCATGCATCTAAGTGCTGAGGTTAGTATTCAAACCAGAATGTAGTTAACACTGAGAGCTTCTTCCTGCAACCAAGCAGCAGAGGCTTAAATTATTAGTCTCTAATCTTGTGAGACCCTACTAAAAAGAGTAATTCATTACCTTGATGTTGCTTAACAGTAATTCTATTACAACATGTCACATAATTGTTTGTTTCTTCTAGACCAAGCTGGAACTCTGAAGAGTTCAGTGTATTAGAATTGCAAGACAGTTATTTCTTAAAGTAAGAGCATCTCTTCACACGGAGCGCTGTGATCTTACTGCAGAGATGCCATAGGTTACTATAGAACATTGTTCTTTCATTACAAGCTCTTCCAAACCTTTTACACAAATCTAGTCTATTTTGACCAAGGCTATGTACTGAAATCAGCTTCTGGTATTTCCTTATACTAATAAAACTGTACATTTCAGATCCATAGGCTTGTGTAAGAAAGGTCACTTAACTTTTCTTTTTCATTGTTTCCTGTATCTCCTGTATTGCAGGAGGAATTAGTGTTTTTTCTATTTTATGTCCTGATAATGATGTAGAGAGAAATTTATTACAAAGAAACCTGGGCTATGACCCTACAGGTTCTATTGACAGATGAAAGGCTTATAGTTAGCTAATTCAAAACTGATCTGTAAACTTTACTAATCAAAATGAGGCACTTCAGGGTGTGTTTGGGCAAAAGAGTGATCTGACTTGCACAACTGCTGAGCATCTGCAGCTGTTAATTGCCTATAATCTGTCAGGCTTTAACATTCAAGCTTTCCACTCTAACTTTTCAGTTAGTTAGTCAGAGTCCACTATCATGCCAGGTAGGAATGTTTCCAAAGTACTGTGTGGTTTTGAAGGAGTGGAGTGAAGTGATGTTTGCGTATGCAGACTTTTGTATGTGTTGTGTGGAGAAATATGCTTTCTGCTGTCAAAGTGGGCATCCCACTTGTAGGAGCATGGGATAATCAATGGGACAATGTGCAGTCTCTGTTGTTTGGTGTCTGGGAGAGTACTTACCTTTGACATCTAAAGGGAGACTTGCATTAGGACCGTAAATAAATGAATATACTCAACAGAACACTAAACAGAAAGGGTTTTCTGAGAAGACAAAACACCCATTGCAGCAGAGGCACACAAGTCTTGTTACATGATTATTAGTTCTCTTAGCCCTAAAGATCTGGAGGTAGAAAACTACCTTGAAGAATACTAATGGGGTTATATCCAACAGAATTTGATCCTGGATTTAAGAGAACCCAAACAAATAATAAGATGATGCATGGTCTGCCCCAAGTATGTTCCAGTCCCACCATCAGTCAGCTCTTACTCAGGAGTAAAATAAGCATGGCAGATTGCTGGGATTATGCTAGATAAGTGCTTGATGTGTTACCGTGCAGTGGGGGAGGGAGGGAAATTTGGAAGGGAAGGGGGAATATCTTAAATGTCCTTTTCATGTTTAAACTAGGAGAGCAGAGTTAAATAGCCGAACTATTCTCCATCCACTTAGGGAAGATTACTGTGTTTGTGGGAAGCGGTTATGGGAAGAACTGGTAGTGATATCTTTTTTTTCCTCTGAGCTCAAAGTGAGTCACTTCCCTCCCCTTCAAAAAAGTGCCCTTATTTCTGTCCCTGGGCAAATAGCACAGCTGTTACGAAGAAGGTTATAGTTCAGAAAGCCACAGATCTGAGTGCCTGAAGAGGCAAATTGAAGCATTATCAGGGGAATGAGTGAATTTGCTGAGTCTTGCCTCTTGTGCTTTGAGGTGCAGATAACCTTTCTAATAATGTTGGAAACAGTGCTGATAAGATGGAATACCGTATTTCCCAATGTACACAGTACTAGATGATACTAAAGTGATTAACTACAGAAACTAGCTGTCACATTGGCGCTGTGCCTCTGCTGCCAGACTTTCTCCACAGTCATATCATCCTTGCTCCCACAGTGAAGAGCAGTTGTGTTTCTCCTCCTCTGTGCTGGCTGGCAGCATTTCTGCCTACCAAAGCTGGCTGATGCTGTGTCTCATTGGTCCTAGAGGAATGACAGGACTGCTGGGGGTAGAAGGATATCTTAGCAGAAGAAGGGTGTCCCAGTGCAGTTCCCCAGCCAAATTGGTTTGGCAGATGGTGAAAGATTAGTAACAAATCTGTTAATTACCGAAGAGGTACTAACCTGTGATCTAATGGGCTGCAACATTATCAGGCTGCTTAATAATTACTCAGTAGTAGGAAGCTCACTGCTGGGCTGTTGAACTGGAAGCTAGGTCTCTTCTTCCAGAGTTTGTGATCTTAATCCAAGAAATGTGGCACTTGATTGATGGGTTTTGTTTACTGAGAGAAAGCCAAGGGATTTGCAGAAGTATCTTTGCTAGGAAATGTGGCAAATGGAAGTCTGTGTTTTAAACTCTTAATTTGGCAACTTCATACAATTCCCTTCCTTCCTGGAGTGTCCTCTTCCATTTTAAATAGCAAGGAGCAAATTATTTAGATGAGTGCTTCTAATTAATTCTTGCTTCTATGCCTGTGCCATTTCTACCTGTCTCATTAACATACTGAGTAATTTGACTGCCACGTGTTACTCATTCCCTGGCATTTTTGTAGCCCTGAGAAGATGCTGAAACATGCATGGTGTAGTGGGCTGGTAGGATTTTGCTCTAAATGCTCTTGCTGGTCTGTGTCAGTTGAGAAAGTATGTGGAAGAAATACACCTGACACATGAATTGGAAGTTGTGAAGTGTCATTGTTACCTTCTTGTGGAAACAAAAGTTGTGAGAAAGCTCTGTCTCCCACACAGTCTTTACCAGTTGTAGTAGTGGGTGTTGGCCAATCTTCCTTTCTTTTTTTAGTTTCTCATTGTTGGGGTTTTAGGTTTTTGAGCAGTTCACGGGTGCAGAGCAAATACAAACTTGGACTCATACTCAGGCATGAGCCCACATAAAAAGCAAATCTAAACCTGATGTATTCCTAATCATCCTGTGCTAGGAAGACAATAAGCTATATCACTATTCATTATTTAAACCTAGTGTCCTATGGTCTGATGGTTTTACGTTGCATTTTTCAACAGCACCTAGAAAAAGAAGAGGGAGCTTGTCCTAGAATGAAAAGGATTGAGGATGGTGTTCTGTAAAACAGCCAAAATGCCAGAAAGGGTGATGAGTCTTGGAAAGTAGACTCCTTTGATTTTATTTTTTTTTTAACTGAATAGTTGCAACTCCAACAAAGTGGAGTGAAAAAATGATATAGAAAAAAAAAAATAATGTTCCAAATGAGAAAAAAATATCAAGCTTAAGATTTCAAGGTATACAGTACATAGCAAGAACTTGTTCAAGATCAGTTGTGTGTACTTTAGTCTTAATACTTTGTAGTTATTCTCTCCATCCTTCCTGACTTAAGGCTTCCTTTTTTCACATGCAGTTGATCAATAACTACTGCAGCCCCTGCACTTGTTATTTTTGGTTGTGCCATGCCAGCTGCTGGTTTTCTGGTAGACTTGCACAGGAGAGGAAGTAGCACTGGAGCAACAAAAATGATTTTGTTGTTACTTCCCTGTTGCCCTTTTAGAAAGAGAAATAGAAAAAGTTTTTACTAACTGTTACTACAATTATAAACGTCTTAAGAGGTAGGACTTAAAAAGTAGATATGTTTTATTATGTCTTCTGAACAATTTGATGTATTCCTTTTTTAAAATAGGTCAACTGAAGGTTATTGAATCTGTAAGTTAATGCTTTTGCTACTTCTCTTTTTTCTCTTGTGGAGAGAATCTACATGAGATCCTTGAAATGAGGAACAATTACTACTCTGAGATCTTACTATTTATTCTTGCTTAAATGCAAATAAAAATGGATGTACTTGTACAGTTAAAAAAATGTGGCACCATGCTATAGCTGGAGTAATGTAACTGCCGTCTGTTTCTCCAAGAAAAACAAAACAGCTGTAAATGCAAGGGTGGTATTGTTAATCAAAATGCTTTTGTTTCTCTGGTATGAGAAGACCTTTGTTGAGGCTCCTTCCAACCTGGTATTCTATGAATAATCTGCTTCTTGTCATTTTCTTTTTGTAAGTGATTCTTTGGAGCAAAAATCCTGCTTATCTCAGTGGTGTATCTCCATTGGTATATCAGATAAGCTGTATATGCTTTTGTGTTTATAGCAAAATCTTTGCTAACCTGCTATGATGCTAAATTTAGGAATCTTTTATAAACTTCTGTAGACAAAATTTTTTTCAAGTGTGTAATGGGATGATTTCAGTTTGGAGCATCGGGACTGTTGGGTTCTGTATCTGCTGGAGATGTACCTGACAGAAATTGAAAATGAACTTCATTATAATGTGGGAAATGTCTTTCATTAAAATAGTGGCTTACTAGTTAATAAACAACTGGAATGCGTGAAAGATTGTCTGATACTTTGTGGAAGAGGAGAAGGCTTTTTGGACAGTGCTGTGGTGTGTATGAGCTGCCATTTGGCTTGGGTCTGGGTGATCTGTTGTTGTATTTACTATACAAAGATGTCAGGTTTGATTACTAAGGTTGAAATGAGTAATCCCACTGACCCAAATTCCTGAATTTCCTTTGTGCAAGTGAAATCCAGTTTCAGCCCTTCATTGTGTACAAGTGACTTGTATTTAGAATGCCTTAAGGATATCTAGGGTGTGTATAGCAGGAAGATAATCTGTAAATATTGTAAAAGCTTCTGATGGAATTGTTACATGCTCATATGAATTCTGTGGAGAACCAAACCTTGGAAATGAAAGAACGCTGTGCAGACTTCTTGGATGTAATGCCTGTTATGTGCACATAAAATCCTGGAAGTCACAAAGAGGAGTGCCCTTCTATACTAACCAGTTCATCTCTGTAAAGAGCCTGGCTGCACTGTTTTGAAAGAGCTTTTCAAAGAAACCTTGTAAGAAAGGTGCACAAAGGCGATGTATTCTCTGTAGCTCATCTTGCTAAGATGATTAGAAGAGTTGCTGGAGTTTATAACATACACCATTTCTTTAGGAACTGTATATGTACGTGTTTTTATATATATGTGTGCGTGTGTTTGCTTATACTGTGTGTAATAAATAAAAGTAAGTTTTGGGGGTGAAAGCTGAGTGAGGCCAGGACTGGGCCAAATGTTCTATGGACCAGCTTTCATGTAACTGTAAGATTGGAAAGAATAGACAATGCTATTAGATATTTGAGAAATGGTTTGGGAAGAAGCAAGTTCTCTAGGATAGGATAGGCTAATACAATCCCAAGACGCATCTTCAAATTAAAAGAGGGAGAGGAGGGGGAAATAATCTAACTGGAGTGTAGAGTGTATGCAGAAAATTACAGGATTCTGCTAGATTCAGGCTTTGGCTGGAATTTGCGTCGTTACATCTTAATTAGAAAGTTGGTGGGGAGGAAAGGGACGTATCTTTTAAAGTGAATGTTCCACTCATGAGTCAATTATGAGACAATAGCAATAGCTGTATGGAGTCAGGGCTGAGGATATAGAATCTTCTTCCAGCCTAAGAATTTGCAGCTCAGGGGCTTGCTGGCGTCATTTTGAAGTGCTAGAGACTGAGATCTTGGAATGTGAGATGGCTTTCTGAATTCCCAGTTTTTCAATCTGTGCACTAAGCCAGATGCATTATAGCACTTTTGGTTGGTTGGTTGGTTTGTTTTTTTCCCCTCCTCTGAAATATTAATAATCACCACTCTAGGAAAGGTTTTGATTTACATGTGCAGTACCACTAAATCCGTTCCCATTATCTTTAGTTTTCTGAGGTCTTTTTCCCAGTGTGAATGAGTTAACCCTTATAAAGGCTTTTATAAGAGTATACATCTTGACCTTCAAGATAGGTCAGAAAAGGAGACTATTTGAGGAGAAGAGTTAGGTGACATGAAGATCAGATGGAAAGTAAGAATCTAGACCTTGTATTTTGGCTCTTTGCCTTTGACCTATCTTACTGCCATCTTTTATGAGATGATGTGCATTTTTTGTAGCTATTGTGAAACCTTTCTGCAAACTTAGTTGGCACGATGCTTGTGATATGTTTGATTAGGCAAACTGTGACCTGTATTGTAAAGTAAGAATGTTGCTGGTCATGTCTCATGAAGTATTGCATGTGATTGTCTTCTGTACTTGAAAATAGACCTGCATAAACTCACTTTTGAATGCAGCTCAACAGTTTCAGAGGTGTAGGTCAATGTCAGGCTAATCCTTGCTGTTGGAGTTCATTTAAACAAGATTTAAGGGGGAGTAAATGTTTCTTCTTTTGGTTGTATTTGTGAAGCAAGTAGTTATTTCCATAAATGATAACATAAATTGGCATTGTCCAAACTGTCTTGTAGAAGCAGCTCATTTCATGTGAGTATACGTTTTTAGGGTTAAGTGATATGAAACCAAGGATACCAGAGAGGGACTCTTCATCAGGGATAGTAGTGATAGGACAAGGGGTAATGGGTTTAAACTTCAACAGGGGAAGTTCAAGTTAGATATAAGGAAGAAGTTCTTTACTATGAGGGTAGTGACACCCTGGAACAGGTTGCCCAGAGAAGTGGTAAATGCTCCATCCCTGGCAGTGTTCAAGGCCAGGCTGGACAGAGCCTTGGGCACTATGGTCTCGGGTGAGGCATCCCTGCCCATGGCAGGGGGTTGGAACTTAGATGATCTTAAGGTCCTTTCCAACCCAAATCATTCTACAATTCTATAAATTACTGTTCCTTCTCATGTCCTCCAAATGTTGTTTGGTAACTGCTTGTCTTTCTGGTGTAGCCTTACTGTGTACATTTGTTTCAATTTTAAGATGACCTAAAATCCCAACTACATGTGATCTGGTGGTTACAATTAAATTCGTCTTTTGTAGAAAGCAAGCAGGAGTTTGCAAAGATTCTTCTTTCTACTGCATGTTTACAAGAAGAAAAAAAAGTAGTATTTACCTAAATGATGAAATACACAGTAGCCTCAAATCCTGGTTATTGTAATCCATGCTCCTACCTGTTTCAATCCTTTGATTTAGTGTTTTGTGTGGTTAGAGGTGGGAGTGGCAAAATACCTATGCCTTACAACATCCTTTAGAGAAGTTCGTATCGTGATTTTAAAAGGAACAGTCATTGGAATTGGAATAAAGAAACCTTGTTTCTGGTACACCTACTTGCTTGCATGAGATTTTGAGCACAGGGAGCTTCAAAGCTGTTGGAGGTGGGGACTGTCCATTAGCAACACAGCCCAGCTGAGCCTTCTAATTCTGTAAGTTGCACTTGCATGCTCATTAGCTTATTTTGAGATTCTGGTTCATAGTCAGACTTTCCAAGTACGAGAAGAGCAAACTCTGAGATGCTTCACTGCTTCAATACTTAAAAACCAGTACAGTCTACCATGTTGTACAGCACTAAAGGATAAAGTGAGTCTTTGCGGTTACACTTTAAGCTGTATCACATAGTCTCTTTATAAGCAAAACGAAAATAGGAAATGTTTGTATGGTTTTGTTTTCCAAGGGTCGGCCAGAAGCTGAGCTTCCTCTTTGGTGCTGGCTGCAGCCATTTGCCTCCAGAGGTACATTTCCTTAACTGTAGGGTTACTATATACTGCAGTCCACCAGAAGAGGGACACACAAGCCTGAACGGCTCACAGATGGCAAGGCCAAATGCTTTCTTTAAACCAGGGCTTGCTGAACTTCTTCAGTGTGCAATCACAGCTTGTTATTGGTGCCAGCAATAGAGTTTATACGTTTACCCATTGCATTTTTTTGCTGATAGGCATTCAAAAGGACTTTATAAGCTTTATGTGGTTTTGTTGTGGTTTAAAATCCTGCTGCAGTGTTGTTTTAAAATGGGTTATTTTCAGTAATTTTTCTGTTGGCTCATATACACTCACATGAAATATTCTCTTTAACTGGCAGTTGTAGTCTTGGACTTCAGTTTTGTTAGTTTTGTACAAGCACAGTGTACAATGAACCAGTGATGTAGTATGTCTTGCCAAAACATGTTAGGACCAGAAATGGTAGAAAATGGTGAACACAAAATGCCTCAGATGTGAGTTTTTTGTCTTTTTTTTTTTTTTTTTCTCTTAGACTCTTGATGTTCTTTAAATCTATTTAAGTAAAATTCCAAGAAAACAGATCAAAATATTTCTTAACAACAGATTTAACTTTATATAGTGAGATGTCTGTTGGTTAACTGGACCTGTCAGATATGCCTTATGGTTAGTAATGGATATTTGACTCCCTTTTGCAAATGTCTAAAAGCCTTTCATATTAAATGCTTAAAGGTGTTTTGACATCTAAGCAGAAATTATTTTGTAGTCCAGCAGTGCTTCCTAAATTATCAATTATTAGTGACAGAATTGTATGCAGTGCATCACAAACTAGGCTAGCAGTAAAATTGTTGAATGTATCTTAGAATCAAAACTGATGCCAAGGAAATAAATCACATGTGGAAACTCCCGCTTGAAGTGTCTGTGTGTTTTGGGGAAACCCCCTTTGCAGCTGCCTGCAGCACAAGTGTCAGTAGGAATAGGACTTTGGCAATCCTGTTTGTACTTCTGCTTTAAATAAGTAACGTGACTTATTTAAACTAGGGTCTACTTTAAATTGTTCTACAAGCACTCATTAAAGATATGTGTTAATCATAACCATAGCTGCATTTACAGTCTTTTTTTTTTTTTTACGGGGGCCTTGTATATAGTTAACAATTCTATATACTGTCCATCTGGCTTGGATAGTAAATGAGAATAGAAGTCTTGCCTTGGTAACACGTCTTTTGAATTTATTTTAAAGAAACATGATAAGCAGCAAAAACATTTAAGAACTTGAGTTCCATTTTAAGTGTTACTTAGACCAAGTGTTACTGGTATGGTCCGACTGGCACAGGCTTGACACCCAGTTATCTTGCTGGGTGAATGCTCCTATGCAGTTTTGAGGGGCCTTTTGATTCAGTGGAAATCCCTTAAGTTTAACTAGAGAAGCTGCTAATAATAAAATTGTCAACATATAAAATTGAGAACATAGAAAATTATGCTAGGATAGCTGTACTGATTTTAATTCAATCCTTTTTTACATCAAGATAAAGCCTTAGGCTAGCTATTGTAAGAGAATCTGTTAAATTATAATGGTCTTCTATTAAGAGTTTGCAGAAGGTTCTTCTCTTTCAGCTGCACACTCTTAATTTTGAGGGTTTTTTACAAGGTATGCATATACTGCAAATATTTTGTGAGTGTACTTTGGCCTACAGACATTTGACCGATACATGACATTAACCATATCCCAAAATCAAAGTCGGTATATCAACTTCTAGGACTTGTGCCAAGTTGTTGAAGCAATAAAGAGAAGTTACAACTTCGTTATAAAGTTGATAGTCTCTTCCTCTGAAGTAAGGCTTATTTATTGCAGACCAGTGCTGGCTGCCTTTTTTGAAGTTCCAAGCCAACAGTATGTCCATAGATGTTCAGAGCTGAAGAGCAGTATATTTAAGGCCTACAAACAGAAACTTAGAAGCTTTTTAACCTGAAGTGCTTCTCAGTTTTAGATTGAATACGTATTATCAAAGCTTCAGCTCCCTTTTTTAATATGTATCAGTAAATAAGTAAAAATATTAAGGCTTCTTCAGCTCTTCCTAATCAAGCTGAATAAGGCCATGATAGTTGAAGTTTAAAGAATAGGAATTCTTTTGGCATTTGGAAAGAGATTTTTCAGAAGTTCAGGCCTCATTTCTCCCCTTTGTTGCTGATTTTTCTTCTATTTTAATTTTAATTCTGCAGGTCACCCAGCAGAAGTAATTCTGATGTGTGCTTATTGATGCTTTCCCAGGACTGCCCTACCTAGCAGAGGAAGGATTCAGGCAAGTAATGTACACTTGCTCTTGCAATCTGCAGTTATGGAGTATACACTGGACAAATACATTGTATCTCAATATAGTGGATTTCTTTTCACTGTGATCTAGCAAGGTAGGACCAAACTAGTTTGGTAGAATTAATGAAGGAAGAAAACTCATCATAACCTACTCTTGATTCAAGCTTATTAAAGTCAGTAAAACTTGAACAGAATGTGGCCTTTAATGCTTTACTATGCTGCAGGCTTTTATATAAATATATAATGTATGAACTCTTAGGTTATTCTGAGCGGAACTTGACTGCTGAGCTGACTACTTGCTGCAGCTGAAGAAAAGTGGTTTTCATGCTACTTCGTTTTTTTTTTTCTATCGCTCTGTTAGTCTTTCTGCCTCGCCTGTTGCCATGATCTTTTTGCGCTGCTTTTATTTACAGTCCATTCTTGCAGCTTCCTGTTAATTGGTCTGCAAGAGGAAGCTCTCCTGCTGCAGGGACAGCTCAGCCTTCAGCTAGACTAGTGTATTTATACTGGCAAGGACAGCACAGTCCTAGAGGTATATTTTATTGCTCTTGCTTTCCATTAATTAAAGTATGTGATTAATAATATAAATAGTTTGCTTCAGCAAAAGCTTGCTTTTTCTTTGTTTTTGCATTGTATCCTGCTTGAGCACAATCGTGTGGGTAGACAGGAAGAATGTAAATTCCTGAAACAAACAGGAATAAAGGACTTTTGTGGCCAGACATAGGACATACGGCAGTCTTGCTTGATCGAACCAACGTCTAATCTGGAAGTAACAGAACTAGGTATAAGATAAGGGCTTTAGGCACATGCACGGGATTAAATAGATCAAAGGTTCATATCAAAGAAGACTACTAGCCTTTATTAACTAGTTCTTAGAAGTCCCTCCTGGAAGAAAGAATGAAGGCTGCATTAGCTGTTGGGAGGTGGGATTCATCTTCCCAAAAGTCCTATGAAAATGTAAAAGGCTTGACTGTAAGAAACTTTGACTCTGTACTCACAAGTGTGCATGTGGGATACGAAGGCATGCACCCGGCGCTGTAAATGAACCTTTCCTCCACTGACTTTGTCCCCAGTTAAATTTTTCTAAAGGTGAGCGTGTTTCTCACAAGTAGGATTGCTTTGAACTGGGAGCAACAGCTGTTCCTAACAGTGGCAGAGATGATTGGCTAGCTTCCTTAGACAGTGGCCCTGCTGGAATGAAATCCAAATGGTTCTTCCTTTGAAGGCTGTGTGAAACCTCATAATGTTAAAGAAATGAAGTAGCTCCTTTTGAGTGAAATTCTCCCAAGGTTAGCTTGGTGCAAGGCTGCTTCTCCCCACTGATTTTGTGGGGACAACTGAAGGTTAGTGGTCTAAAGCCATACACCAGAGTTCCTTGCAAAACAGAATTGTGCATTGTGAAGATGCATATATTTAATACTCTTCTATTTCTGTGACAGACACGTCCATAAAGATTTCATGTCTCTTCAGTCTGTCTATTTGCAGTTTTGACACACAACCCTTCTGATTAATGTTTGGTCTAGAAAGTTAAGCTGAATTTTCATTCTTCCAAAACTATGAAACATCTACAAAAGCATATATATTTTTGAATTCCTCAGTGAAACACCAGCTTGTGTGCGTGCATGTATGAAATGGCTACTGCTTTAGCTCTGTGACTTATCTTGATGGTTTTGGAAATAACCAGAGAAGTCAAAAGGGGATCCTGGAACTTGAAATGAAAAATCCTGGTTTTCTGAATGCTTAACTGAAGAAAGGGAGCGGACAGCATCAGAAAGGTGAGAGTGGAAAAGCAGTACTTCAGGAACATGTGTTGGATAAATGAGGCATAATAAAAATGAGTCTATTTAGGCCAAAGAACATGGTACTACAGCTGTGGAGCTTGGAGGGGAAACTCAAGAGGTGTATCAGACCAGAAAAGGTGGTCTTCCCAGTGTTACATATACTCAGATGCTGTTGTTTTGATCATAGCTTTTCTTACTGAGGTAGGGATGGTAATGCAAGCTTAGAAGAGTATGCTTAGTAGCAAAGAACTCTGGGGGGAAAGATTGCCTTAAATCATTGTGGGTTAATGCTTGTAGACTAAATTGGTAACTGATTTTGTAGCAGATAAAGCAAGTGAATTTAATTCACAAACTGCTGAGGTGTGGTTCTCTTTACATCTTTTCTGTGTGAAAAATATGTGAATTAAGTCACTGATACAACTGGGCATTGATTCTTAGTAAAGAGCATCAGGATTTTGTGTGGATATGCAGATCCTTTTAGCTAACAACAGGTGTGTGATACTTGGTTTGCTTCCCTTTCCTATATAGCCTGGCTGTGGAAGGAGTGCAAACAGGTGACCTATGGAGAAGACTGAGATTTGCTTTTCTAGCTGATGCAGCCATGGCCAGTATCTGAAATGTTATTTTCTTTTGTGCTTTGGCTGTTGGGTAGGTTACAAAAAAAAAAAAGTTATACAGAAACTTCTTCCTTCTGTTTTGGAGTACGCATTAGTGTCTGTTTCCTCAAAAATAGGTGAAGTAAGCTTTACTTGGCATATTTATGTATATGTTCTGAAACTGGCTAATTGCTTTTGTCTTACTTGAACTTTCTAGCCTAGGGTGCTGTTTAATGCCAGTCAGTGAAACACGAATCCCTTCAAGGGCTCCAGGAGAAGTGTAAAACAGTAGCATTTATTCACCATCAGTTGGTCCTGTAGAATTGTTACATTGTGAGTCTCTTGGATTTGAATTTTACTGTCTTTTTCTGATTTGTGTAGCATCAAACATACAGGCAAGATATGCTCCAAAGCACATATATGCTGCATAATCTTTCAAAATGCTTATTTTTAACTTCTTGGGTTGAAGCGGAAAGGACAAGCTCCAGCGATGGGGAGAGAAAACAGAGGTGAAATACTTATCATAGTTCTGTGGTGCAGTGCAAGTACGTGAAGTGCAGGCAGCATTTCTGAGCTGTGCCTCAAGCAGCGTGAGAGAGCTAAGCACGCTGTAAGCAAAAGGACTTTCTTTTTCTCCAGTGGGAAAGTAATTGATTGAAAGGTGAGTAGGAAACAAGTGAGCACAGGAAAATCC
Source organism: Nestor notabilis (assembly GCF_000696875.1). Lineage (NCBI taxonomy): Eukaryota > Metazoa > Chordata > Aves > Psittaciformes > Psittacidae > Nestor > Nestor notabilis. Next base: position 25,789 of record NW_009928270.1, on the reverse strand, counting down.
CCTCTGCTTTCTGGCTCCATGACTGGCAGAGGTTGGAGGTGTGCAGGGTTTGATTTACAACCTCTCTGGGAAGTTGGGAAATCTGACAAAGATAGTGCTGCCCACTAACATTAGGGGAAACAGGAAGTTACAAAGGAAACAAGTCATTGCCTAAGCGTCACTTTTGGCCACGGTGCAGTGCAGATGCACAAGCAGTTGGGGCAGGGTTTCTTTTGTGTGTTGAGCATACAGTAGCTACCACAGTCACTTTCAACCTTACAGTACACGAAAAGGGGAGAAGTGCAGAGATGTTTCTGTCATGCCTGAGAGGGGTCAGAAGTCTTTAATGGCTTTGTCATCACAAAGGAAACAATCGTTCGGTGAAGCTGTCAGCAGAAAAAGTATGTGTCGATCAGGCATAGTCACCAGGTTAGTGCATGTTCATGGCTTGTATTTCTGTCATCTTTTTTCTTTTAGGTAAAGAGCAGACTAAAACTGTGAGTACAATATGGTATCTGGGGTAAAATTCTTTTAACTCATGCAGAAAATTCAAGGGTTAAGAATTGAAGGGGGAAGAGATGAAGCGAGTGTTGGTTGAAAATTTTTGCCAGGCAAGAAAAGCAAGTTGATGCAAGTTAAACTGAACAAACTTACAACAGTGGGTATCAGTAGGGCTTAGTTCTCTGCTCCCTTTGTCCTCTAAGATTTATTTGGCTTCACAGTGTTTGTACTGTGCTATTGATCCTTCTGAGAAACTGTTGTGAAAGGGGCTGTTAGAGGCATTAAGAAATGGAATGTTTAACCACAGAAGTAGGAGAATTTCAGAAATACTGGAGAATGGTTAATAAATGGAAGAGAGACCTGAACATTTTGCAGAAAGCAGTTTTAAGAACAGATGGTAAATATTCAGGTACTTGAATCAGACTCTTACTTTTTGTTCAGAATTGCTGAGAGCACATTGGGGAAGCTTTTATTTTACAGTTTTGTTGTATGTAATCTGCCTCATTTTGATTAAGCCTTTGTGAAGACTGAAACTTCAGCCTTCCTCTGCATTATACAAGGAATACATTCATTTCTGTATGTTATAACTTACTTCTAACATTACATATATGTACTCAGAAGGAAACTAGCATCCTGCTTTATGTTTGACTTTCAAATAGAATCTAAAGACTAGAGGTTATGAGATATATGGAATTTAAAAAGTTCTCAGACATAACTGGCATAGAGATACTTGTTAGAAATTCAGATCAGGTCTGATTTTTGTACTGCAGCTTTGGACTCTCTCTTTAATTTTTTTATCTAGCATGACCAAACCGGGCTCCAGGACAGACTATAAATATTGTTACAGCAAGTGAGAACTTCTAATACAACTTTTGGCAGCTGTAGTTTCAGAGATGAGGTTAATGTGTTTTTACGCCTATATGTTTGTTGCAAGATGTGGAGATGATCACATCTGCCATATGTTCTGCTGAAGTTAAGCAAGAACTGAGGACTCGTGGCTCTTCCAGCATGAAATACAAGGTTGAATCAGCTTGTGCTTGCTTTAATTGGGCTGAACGCCAATAGCTCTTAAGGCCAAAAGCAGTAAGTGTTCTTCTATAATGTAATCCAGATTTCTAATGTGGCAGAGTATTATTTTTACTCATGGAGGGACATTTAGCCTGTAAAGTTATGCCCTAGCCTCCAATCCAGCTATACTGTATGTGCTGTCTGAGGGGATAAGTTAAAATTACTTCACATTTGCGTACTGCACAATAACAGAAGTCTGCTCTCCATTTAGAGTTTGAGCTTGGTAGGGGTTTTATGATACCGAAGAAACTTCTGCATCTGACTGTCATTATCTAGGTTGCACGAAGGGTGTAATTTGTCTTTTTTTTTTTTTTTCCCCCTCATGCTGTTGTGACTTTTATGCTACTCCAAATAAAAACCATCTCACTGTGATAGTGTTTGAGAGAAGTATACTCATGTGATAGACTTGGACTGACATTCTTGATACATATACTGCAAATGGGTTTGTTTTTCAGTCTGGCAGACCAGTTTGTATGTATGAAGCAATTCCAATAGTAATTGTATAAGCTCTGTATCACGCTCAGGAGTGCTAACTGCACTGTTCTGTCTTTCCAAAAGCGCTGTTGAAAGATGAAGCAAATGCTACAAACTGCTGTTCCACCGTTTCTCCTACTACACTCTAAGGCCTATCTTCTCCCTCACAGGCATAGAATTGTCATGGGGATCATCTGAGAAACAGTGATGTGAGGCCTTTTGCCATGTGGTGCCACCTCTTCTGGTTCAGATGGTTCTGTTCAGTGCTGTTTCAGTGGGGGAGAAGGTTGATTTAAGATCCACTTACAGTGGCTTTTGGGACTTGATGGAAAACATACTTTAAAAATATGCATCTGGTCCCTTGGTGAGTGGACGGAAGAATAAAGTGTGTAGCCATCACTAGAAGCTTGCCCAAAATAATGCATGGGTAGTATCACTTTCTGTTTGTAACAGAGAACCAGTGTCAGAGAAGAGAGCATGGCTTGGCTCTGATTGCACTTAGTGGGTCCTTTCTGTTAACCTCATAGTCAGCTCCACGGAAGGGACTCCGCTTATGCACCTGGGGTGAAAATGTGTAGTGGGGTCTTTGGCTTGTGGTGCAAGAATATAACTGCATAAGAAACAACTTGGAAATACCCTTCTGTTCTTAATAATTACAGAACCAGCAGGCTCTACAGTGACTTAAGTGCTTGCTGTTGTGCATACCTGGTAATGCAACATTCATCTGTTCTTCGTGTAACGTTTTAAAAACAAATATAAAAGGAGTATCAACAGTGGAAGGAAGAATTTCAGCGAGCTAAAAGCAATGTAATGTAGGTGCTAAGACCAGAAAAATCAGAAAAAGCATTGATTTTCTTTCTTCCCACTCCTGCTATAAAGATCCTGGGGTTACACTGTTTTGACAGTTTTCTCTCAGCAGCTTGACGCAAAGTAGCGTCCTTCCAGAGTTGTAGTGTCAAGAAAAGAATAAAAATCTGCTTGGGACTAGATTCAAAGTACTTAAATGGATTTTAGAAGCCTACCTCAAACATTTCAATTCAAAATACTAAAGTCCTCCCTATCTGTCTGCAATGTATCTGCAAATGAAAGTGCTTGAGGAGCCTACAGATGTGATGGGGAGTACTTTAAGCCACAATGAGTTCCAGAAAATAGGCATAAGAGGCTGTAAATCTATTGAAAAGCCTGGTGTATTAGGTGGGCTCTTTAGCTCATATAATGTGTATTTGGTGGCGTGGAGTTCAGCCTTTTATTCACTTAGCGGAGATGGGGAAGTTTTCCATTGGTCTCTATTCTCAGGACTATTTTACAGTGAGTAGTCAAAAGTAAGAAATAATTATGAATAGAGGAAGCAGAACCTCATACTCAGCTGTCATTTCCCCTCAGTAGTCATCACAGTGTAGAACTGGATTTATTCCCCGCCTCTGTCTGCTCCTCTGCTTCCGTGATTCGGGGTTTTTTTTTTCTGTCTGCCTGATATTCTGGCTTTTCAGGAGGAGGCAAAAATGCCCCATCCAGGTGTGCTTTAGTGAATAGTCTTACTAGTCTACCCCTGTACAGAAGGCCATCATGACTTAGTCAAATATTTGTTTTCTGTATTTAGCTAGGGTGGGATGCCCTTGTCCCCAGTGTTTGTCATTGGCCTCCCTGAAATCTCAGCTTACTGATTGTTTTGGATAACCTAACAGAGGCATTTAACTCTGCCTCTTCAGGTTTGTATTCAACCTTAGGACAGAACACTGAAGGCTAGGTGCTTGTGTTCTTTCTTGTTCTGTTCTTTGTAGTATACGCACAAAGGATTTGAAGACCCAGAAGGAACTTGAAACTGTTGGATAGCATTGAGACTAATGTTAGAGTTAGTTCAAGAAAACTGACATCTGAGTCAGTTTGAATAAAAAGGTTCCATTTTTACTTACCTTTCTTCTGAATGTGACTAGAAACAGACTGAAATAACTTAATCATAAATTGATTCCTAATGGTTCAATGTTGCTATGCCTGTTCTTAGAAGAAACAAAATGAGCCCAGGACTTGCCTTTGCATTCCTCATTTCAAGGAAGTGACTCTTAGCAGTACTGCAGTGTGGTTTGGTGTCAGCAGCCAGCTGGTTAATGTTCACCATTTCCCTCACTTGGACTATTCTGCAAGGTGGGGGGAAATAATGTGAAAGAATTAGGGGGAATTAACTTTTGTTACTTTATTTTCATTCTTAAGAGCTTTAAATATCTGTGTGTAGCCCTTTATTGGACCTGTTAACACAAAGCTGTTGCTAGAAATTTCATTGTGGAGGAGAAGGAGGAAGGAACAGCTCAGCTTGGAAAGATCTCAATCATATAATAAGAACAGGGAGGAAGTAGCAGAAGGAAGGATGTAGCTGATACAACAATAGTAATTTAGCTTTTGGTGAGCAAGAGAGTCCTGGAGGAAAATTGGGAAACCATGGTGCCTTGCAGTGTCTGCTGTGAGAATGTTTCTAGGGCCTTGGATCTGATCTTCTCTCCTTGTGCCTGTTTTGTAACACTGGGGACTAAAGCCTAATTTTTGTGAATTAGGTTTTCTAGGCTGCCCAGAGAATTTAACTGAGCTTAATTTAATTGTAAGTAACTTCCACCCCTCCCCACTTGTGCATCATGAGCAAAGGGCAAACAGATCTACATCCTAAGCTGATCCACTGAAAGACCAATTGAATTGCATTTCTGTTTTTCCTAACATATATACGATGGATACATACTCTGCTATTGCAATTAATCCCTCAACAAAACCGCATCCCTTACTTATTCTTTTCCATATGGGTACTTCAAGTTGCCATCTTAGGCTGGAGAGATGAGTGCTCAGGTAGGTGTGTTGTGCTATGGGCTCTTGCATTCCTGTACTGAGCTACACTATTAACTTCCAGTACTGTCCCTCTGGGGGAAAGGAGAAGCAAACAAGATCCATTAGACTTCAGTCCACCACTAAAAGCTTTTCAGTTCTAAGCCATCGTTCCTTTATCAGAAACTAATTAACTGGAACTTCATTAATTTGCCTCTTACCAGCAAAAGTCTCTAGCGCTACACCTGAGGATAACAGACCCTTTTATGTCTAGGGCAAACTTCCCCTTCAGTTCACGCATTATTTCTTTTCTGTATTACACAGTAGGATTTTTAGCCTAGTTTTGTTACTGGTTGAAAAGAGAAAGTGCTCATAGTGATGTATCAGCCAGGAAAAACTACTACTTAAGCAACTAATTTTTTGTCATGAATACTTAATGTATAAATTAAATGGAAGCCTGCAGCAATGTGAGATGAACTTGATTTGCACAGGATGCTCACATATGACATCCAGTATGAGATTATATGCTAATGCTTTCATTCAGAATAAAATGTGACTATAAGGAGTAAGTACTATTGGATACTGCAATTACTAAAATATGACTGCAGATTCCCTCAAAATTACATTTTATATACATGTGGCATAGAACTTTGGAGAAGAAACTGATTTTCTTGCCAGTCACCTGCCTGAATAAACCTCACAGTGTTATCTGGATATTTTAAAACATAAATACTTATATAACATTTAAGCACTCCCGCATTGTTTCAACAACTGCCAATCACTTTTGAGAGCTGTATAAAAATAAATTGGGACTTTCTGCACCATGGTTTTTTATATATTGCAAACTTCCTGGAATCTCTGAGCACC